>NC_087219.1:39958502-40076002 GCF_015104395.2 Macrobrachium nipponense
TCTCTCTCTCTGCATATATTTTGTAACTTTAAGTAGTGTTTTTTAAAATCCAATTTTCTCTCTCTCTCTCTCTCTCTCTCTCTCTCTCTGCATATATTTTGTACCTTGTTCTAGTAGTCCAATCTGTACTCTCTCTCTCTCTCTCTCTCTCTCTCTCTCTCTCTCTCTCTCTCTGCATATATTTTGTAATTTAATAGTGCGTCTCTACCGATTTTCTCTCTCTCTCTCTCTCTCTCAGTCTCTCGTTTAAAATCCACTCTCTCTCATCTCTCAGTCTCTCTCTCTCTCGCATATATTTTGTACCTTTGTTTAAGTAAGTATTGTTTTTTAAAATCCAATCTCCCTTCTCCTCTCTCTCTCTCTCTCTCTAAAATCTCTATCTCTCTCTCTCCTGCATATATTTTGTACCTATTTTGTTAAGTAGTATTAAGTTTAAAATCCCAATCTCTCTAAGCTCCTCTCTCTACTCACTCTGGCATATATTTTGTAACTTTGTTAAGTAGTATTGTAAAACAATCCTCTCTCTCTCTCTCTCCTCTCTCTCTCTCTCTGATCTGCCGAGTATTGATTCCAACTATCATCATTTCCATAATAAGCTGTTTATCTCGGTCATTTCCACTTGTAACGTTAACATACTCCCGGATATTGCTTATACCGGTTTTTATTTATTTACTGTTTTTGTTCGCGTATATTATAAACACTAGGTACGATTTTGTGTACCTAATCTTAACATCTGGGGAATATTTAGTTTGAATCGTAAAGCTTTGCAAATTAGTTTTTCTTAAGCTCAAGACTTAGCCGTTGTATTTCCTTCGAACTTCCAAGAAAGTGGATAGCAAACTTTAGCAATTATTGTTTTGCATAAACTTAAGCTTCCTCTAATACTGCTTTGCCTGGCGTGATGAAGACAAAACTACTGAAATTTTTTTTCAGACAAGAAGTGGGAAAGAGAAGTTTTTTTCAGACGAGAATTGGACAAAAATAGCTGTTTTTCCTGACGTTAAGCAGATGAAAATAGTGTTTTGGTTGCCGTGAAGTAAACAAAAACACTTTCCTGACGGGAAGCAGGCAAAAATAGTGTTGCCTGACGTAAAGCAGACTAAAATAATGTTTTTTTTTTTTCTTTCAGACAAGAATTGGACTAAAATACTCTTTTGCCTGGCGTGAAGCGGACAAAAATCGTGTTTTTTTTTTTTTTTTTGTGTTTTTTTTTTTTTTTTTTTTTTTTTTTTTTTTTTTTTTTTAAGACAAGTGGACAAAACCACTGACTTTCAGACAGGAATTGGACAATAACACTATTTTGCTTGGCGTGAAGCAGACCAAAATACCTTTTTTTTTTTTTTTTTTTTTTTTTTTTTTTTTTTTTACAAGAATCGAACAAAAATACTATTTTTTAAAACAAGAAGCAGACAAAAATACTGTTTTTCAGACGAGGATTG
This sequence comes from Macrobrachium nipponense, assembly GCF_015104395.2. NCBI lineage: Eukaryota > Metazoa > Arthropoda > Malacostraca > Decapoda > Palaemonidae > Macrobrachium > Macrobrachium nipponense. Next base: position 39,959,942 of record NC_087219.1, read on the forward strand.
AACCAAAATACTGTTTTGCTTGGCGTGAAGCAGACCAAAATACCATTTTTTTTTTTACAAAAATTGAACAAAAATACTATTTTTTAAAGACTAGAATTGGACGAAAAATAGTTCTGCCTGGCTCAAAGCAGACAATATTACCGTTTTGCTTGGCGGTAAGCAGGAAAAAAAAAAAAACACTGCCCATTTAAATTCAAGCTTTCACGCACATACCGTGTTGTTCGACCCAGCGCAAACACTGTCACAAACACCGTTGCCTTGTGTGTAACATTTTAAAATGGCTTGGAATGAAAGAGCCTCGCTAAAGGGGAGCTTCCTCGCCCCTCATCCGTTACCTTATGTAAATGTCAGGGTGTTTAGATTATTTTTTTTTCCTTCTTCTTTTTTGCAACCGGGTCTTTTCGATATTAATAGCGAAGGTTGTGTTCACGATATCCACACCGACCTGTGTTCGCCGCTGAGAGATAATCTTATTTGTTGAATTATTATTTTATGGCTTTTAACATTAACAGGTGTTGTCGTGTGTTAAATGCGCGTTTATTTTCGCGATAGGAGACATCGGTCGTTCGTTCAGTATGTTTGTTAATTTTAACATTGGGAGTCGTTGTCCTGTATGACAATCATTTTTGTGAATTTTAACATTAGGAGACCTTACATTGTATCACAATCATTTTGTTGTTTTTAACATTAGCAGACACTACCCTGTATCACATATTTTGTTAAGGTTAACATTAGGAGATGTTACGCTGCATCGCAATGATTTTATTAATTTTAACATTAATAGACATTGCCTGTATGACCGTCATTTCATTAAATTTTACATTAGGAGACATTGTCCTGTATGGCATTTGTTTAGTTAATTTTAAGGTTAATAGACATTGTCCTGTATGACAATTGTTTTGTTTATTTTAACATTAGGAGACATTGCCCTTTATCACAGTCATTTTATTAATTTTAACTTCATGGGACATTTCCTGTATGACAATCATTTTGTTAATTTCAACATTAAGAGATATTCCATGTATCATAGTCATTTTGTTAATTTTAACATTACTTGACATTGCCCTGTATCACAACGCTTTTGTTAATTTTAACATTAGGAGACACTGCCTGTATAACAATTTTGTTAATTTTAACATTAGCCCGTATCACAACTATTTTATTAATGTTACCATTAGGAGACGAAGGAGACATCGTCCTGTAGACATAATAATTTTGTTAAATTCAACGTTAGTAGATAATGCCATATGTTTAAGGAAAGTTTTTTTTTTTTTTTTTTTTATCTCTGTGTACCTGGAAATAAATTGTTTTTCATCTCGCACATCTATATTTGTTTTCGCTGAATGTTTTCCGTGCGCGTTACTTTAACACTTGGATCTTATTTTTAACACGAGGTTAATGTATGGACCTAGTTATAATAATTGTATCTTAGTTTTACCAGACCACTGAGCTGGTTAACAGCTCTCGTAGGGCTGGCCCGAGGGATTAGATATTTTTACGTGGCTAGGAACCAATTGGTCACATAGCTTTTTGTGGGATCCGAACCACATTACATTGAGAAATTAATTTCTGTCACCAGAAATAAATTCCTCTGATTCCGCGTTGGCCGAGCCGAGAATCGAACTTCAGACCGCCGGACTGGTAGCCGAGTGCGAAAACCACTCGTCCAACGGAGACCTATGGACCTTGTTATGCAGGGTAACAAAAATCATAAGTACGATAGTTCGGCATAGCATAAGATTTGATTTAAACTTGGTCGTAGCAACTACTATTTTACCAAGGCGGTGTTGACGCAGACGACCAATGCCTTCCTGGCCTTGCCTGAGAGCTTGAAGTGTTTGGGAGAGTTTCCTTTCCAAGGTGGCTGTTTAAATGGGTATTTATGGGTATTTACCTAATCAGGAAGCTATAGTAGATTCACTTCACCCGTGGATCTGATGTCTAGGCCGTACCTTACGACGCTCCTGATTGGCTGTTGATAAGCCAGTCACAGGGCTGGAAACTCTCAGTCTCTCTCGAGAGTTCACACAGGCAGGATGCATGTTCCATCTTTCCTGAGGGATATTTTTGTTGATAAGCTAGTCACAGGGCTAGAAACTCTGTGTCTCTCGAGAGTTCACATAGGCAGGATGCATGTTGCACCTCTCCTGAGGGATACGTCTTTCAAAAGTATCCCTCTGGAAAGGTGGAACATACATCCTGCCTATGTGAAGTCTCTCGAGAGGGACTGAGAGTTTCCAACCCTGTGATTGGCATATCAACAACCAATTAGGGGCGTCGTAAGGGACTGGCCTAGACATCGGGTGCACGGGTGATGTGAATCTACTATAGGAGTATTTGCTTTGCCTCGGAGGCTTGATATGTAGGAGAACGTATCTTTCTTCGAGAGTGTGGGGGGGGGGAGGGGACACTTTCTTATATACAATGGCGACTGGAGCTTTCGTGTTACCGGTTATACAGGAACTTTACAGGTATTTTTATATTAACAGACTTGGTACATTTTTTTCCTTCAAACTAACGTAATTTGACATCATCCCCTTCAGGGGTAAGTGCCGTCAGTGCACGTCACGTGGTGTACTGTAGGCATTACTTGAGGTTCTTTGCAGCGTCCCTTCGGCCCGTAACAGCAACTTCTCTCATTCCTTTTACTGTACCTCCATTCACATTCTTCCATTTAACGCTCCCCCCTCCCTAACAATTGCGAGAATTTCCTCCTGTTACACTTTAGTGACCTTTTACTCTCAATTTTCCTATCAGCGCTGAATGACCTCATAGGGCCAACGCTTGGCCTTCAGCCTAAATTGTGTATTTTATTTTATTCCGTTTTCACGTCCCTAAATCATAGTTGAATGCATTTGAAACCCAGGGTCTACTGACGAAACCGACCTTCTTAAGTTACTTTCGTGTATCCTAAATTGTGTATTTTATTTTATTCTGTTTTCACGCCCCTAAATCATAGTTGAATGCATATGAAACCCAGGGTCTACTGACGAAACCTAAGTTACTTTTCGTGTTGCCATGCCTAAATTGTGTATTTTATTTGATTCTGTTTTCAAATTCATAAATAGTAGTTGAATACATTTGAAACCTAGGGTCTACTGACGAAACCTAAGTTACTTTTCGTGTAGCCATGCCTAAATTGTGTATTTTATTTGATTCTGTTTTCAGATTCATAAATCGTAGTTGAATGCATATGAAACCCAGGGTCTACTGACGAAACCTGAGTTACTTGCGTGTAAGCATGCGTGAGGATGACCCTGGCCATCCGCCCACACGTGAGTGGACGATCTCCGACGATTTGGGACCAAATGGGTTAATCGGAACACCTGCGAATGGCGGTAATTGCATTCAATTGGGACCTCTCCAATGGAAGTGTTTATTCGGACTCTTGATATATTTGTGACAAATCGTCACAGCAGACTGGTGATTTGTTGGTCGCGCGGATTATTCATATTGGACTCGGTGCCGGGAGGGGATTTTAAAGGACTTAGAGGAAATACTAGATGCCTTTTTGTAGTGAAGGAATAAAAACTATTCTTCAGAGTAATTTTTTTAGATACTTAGCACCAAACACACACACACACACACACTATATATATATATATATATATATAGATATATATATATATATATATATATATATATATATATATATATATTTATATGACTGGTAAAAATGTTCTGTAACAACAGAATTCCATCTAATAAAAGGAGCCCATAAAAACACCAAAATGTAGAGAGAAAAGTACTATATTTCAGAGACTGCTGTCTCTCTCTTCAGTTATATGAATGAGAAAAGTTTACAGAAAAGGTGGTATTATACCAAGAGATCCGTCCACAAGTAAGCCAATTTAGGTCACCCCCGCTGATAATCTTCCTTTAATCTTCTTAACGTTGGTTGAATGAAACACTTCGTCGACGGACATCTGAGATCCACGCCCCTTTTGAGATGTTCATTACCTGCTTCTCTTTTATTAAGGCCGATTCCATCATTTGACTCTTGTACCGGCAGTTGCTGCTATAAATTACACGTCAAGGCTTAAAAGTTTTATGTTGTGACGTAGACTCCCTATTCACAAAAGTATCCCCCTATTCAGATCATTTCCCATTGGCGCTTGACAAAATAATAAAGTTAGTTGAATTATGTGCATCTAATAAGGTATTTTCATTCAGGGAATCATTCTACAGACAAAAATTCGGGTGGGTGTAGTATGGGTAGTCCTTTAAGTCCTGTTTTAGTCAATCTGTACATGGAATACTTTGAAACTACAGTAATAAATGCAATAAAACCCAAAAACATGCTGTGGATGAGATACGTGGATGACATCCTAACATTTTGGGATAATAAGTGGGGTAATTTTAATGAATTCCTCTCAAAATTAAACACGTTAGTGCCCAGCATTAAATTTAAAGTTGAATGGGAAACAGACAACAAAATTCCTTTTCTTGATGTTTTAATAATCAGAGACACGACAGAATACAAATTTACCATATACAGAAAACCAACATTCTCACTTTCATATATTCACTACTTTAGCTATCACGACATTACTATCAAGATAGGTGTAGCTAGCAACCTATTCTTAAGAGCCTTACGAATTTGTTCCCCAGATTTCCTGGAAAAAGAATTTGAACTAATTCGCAAGCAACCTTCATCTTTAAAGTATCCTGACCATATAATTGAGAAAGCAATTCAAAAAGCAAACGTAATTTTCTACCGACCCCCTAAAGACAAGACCACAGACACACCCAACAATAAAATAAAAATTCCTCACCTGGAGACGATTAAGAGAGTAACCCACACCCTTGGGAAATCCAACCCTTTTGCATTTACCTACCCAAATACCTTAGCCAAATCCCTGATTAACGTCCAACAAAAGACATCTCCCAAAGACTCTGGGGTATATGAGATCCCATGCCAGGACTGTGACCAATCTTACATCAGATTTACAGGTAAATCACTTCCCCAAAGATTAATACAACACAAACGGTCAGTTAGGTATGGACAACAGAACTCGGCTATTTTCAACCATATAAATGAACATAACCATAGAATAAACTGGAATATGTCACGTGTAATTTATAGCAGCAACTGCCGGTACAAGAGTCAAATGATGGAATCGGCCTTAATAAAAGAGAAGCAGGTAATGAACATCTCATAAGGTGCGTGGATCTCAGATGTCGTCGACGAAGTGTTCATTCAACCAACGCTTAAGAAGATTAAAGGAAGATTATCAGCGGGGGTGACCTAAATTGGCTTACTTGTGGACGGATCTCTTGGTATAAATACCACCTTTTCTGTAAACTTTTCTCATTCATATACCTGAAGAGAGAGACAGCAGTCTCTGAAATATAGTTTTCTCTCTACATTTTGTGTTTTATGGGCTCCTTTTATTAGATATATATATATATATATATATATATATATATATATATATATATATATATATATATATATATTTAAATAAGCGAATACCACAGGAAAATGATAGGCAGAAATCCAAGCACTTTCCTCTTTACTGAGACATTGACAGGGAACAATGTCTTGGTAAAGACAAAGCCGCCTGGATTTCTGCTTTCCCTGCGGTATTCGCTTATTTCATGAAGTCACGTGCATCTACTGAGATTTTTTAAGCACATATATATATATATATATATATATATATATATATATATATATATATATATATATATATATTATATATATACGTACTATATATATATATATTATATATATATATATATATATATATATATATATATATATATAATATATAGATATATATATATATATATTAATATATATATATATATATATATATATATATATATATATATATATATATATATATATATATATATATGAAACAGGTGAAGAAGCAAAACTGCTCAATACAGCTGGTTTCTTTATTGTTGCCAACGTTTCAAGATAGTGGTCTTATTTTCAAGGCTAAAAAGGGAAAACCAACGACATGTAAGTCACAAACTTGTCCAGCAAGATTAACATAAATCATCACATACAAGATGCCCCCCCCCAAAAAAAAAATAACTAAAAACACGCAATGTATTAAAACAACCCAGGAATTCTTTAAGACCAATAGTTATCCAACTGCCCCTTTCTCTAGTTATGTCAGAAAGGCCCCACGGAAAACCTTTCAGCCCTCAGCTCCTGTACGTTTAGCTTCAGAACTGAAATATTAAATCAGCGTCCCATACACACCACATTTGTACCCACAATCAAGGAAGATAAATGAGCAAACATTTCCCAGTAGTTGCTGTCAAACTCATCTTAAGGAATCCAAAAACATCAGGTGGATTTTTTCGACACAAAGAGAAATTAGCTCTTTAAACGCCGTCTGGCTTAGTTTACTTACGTACTTGCTTTTCCACTCGCCGACTGTCAAAGTACGATGTGATTCACACATACTAGGGTTTATAGTAGGTTCACATCAAGCGTGCATCCGATGTCTAGGCCAGTCCCTTACGACGCTTCCGATTGGCCATTGATAAGCCAATCACAGGGTTGGTAACTCAGTCTCTCGAGTGAGTTCACATAGGCAGGGTGTATAATTCCCCCTCTCCTGGGAGATACGTCTTTCGGGAGAGGTGGAACATACATCCTGCCTATGTGAACTTTCTCGAGAGACTGAGAGTTTCCAGCCCTGTAATTGGCTTATCAGCAGCCAATCAGGAGCGTCATGAGGGACTGGCTTAGACGTCAAATGCACGGTTGATGTGAATCTACCAAAGTAACCGCACTGGGATGAAACTTTCTATACCCGAGCTTTCAAATATTAGAAATCATACACAAATTTACAAAATTAACTACGATGATTTTTAAGATCATTTTACCGAGCGCTAATGAAAACCACCTCCCTATAGTCGAGTCCTATATATGCCCTTAAGCACTTTGTTCCAACCTTAAATTACATTACTACAGCAGTTCCATTAAACATTGCTTAGATCGTCCACTCTTCTTCTCGCACCGGCAAATATTTCAGCAACCAAACCTCCGGTTGTAAGGTTTGCCTTCAATCATTTTTATTTAGTCTTTAATGTATTGTGTGCTCTTAGTTTTTATTTTTTTGTGTGCGCTTATTGTATGCGAAAATTTGTGCTTATGTTGTTGGACAAGTTTGTAACTTATGTATGTTTTTGGTTTTCAACTTTTAGCCATGAAAATGAGACCACTGTCGTGAAATGTTGGCAATAATAAAGAAACCAGATGTATTGAGCTGTTTTTGCCTCTTTGCCTGTTATATATATATATATATATATATATATATACTGTATATGTGTGTATGTATGTATGCATGCATGCATATGTATGTATATATGTATGTGTGTGTGTGCGCGAGCGCGTGTGCAACACCTAGTGACCTAGGTATTTTGAACCTTTACACATTTTCGTCTCTGCAGGGAGTGGCCCTGGAATGTGTAAATTACTGGGGTTTAGACACATAGTTTTGGGTGAGGTAGATATCCCCGCTCCCGTCTCCACTCTCTGGTTGTCAATCATCTAACTACCAGATACATAAATCTCCACTCGGGTCAATTTAGGCACCGCGTGATGTAGATACTATAGGCCTAAATCGCTTCGGCCTCTGGTGTGGCCACTAATATGACAGCTAGACAATCTTATATAGATATGTGTATGTTGTGAGTGTGTGTGTGTATATATGCTCATTTGTATCCACATAAATTGTTATTTAAGGGCAATGCTTCTCAAACAAATGTTCTCAATGGCTCACACACGTGTAACTGCACATTAGATGACATGATTATGTCAGGTATCATGGAGTGCCGATCAGCAAAAGTGGTCCTGGTAATTGCTTGTCATATTTTATCATGTAACTTTTCCTAATGGCGATGGATTAGTTTGGTTACGTTTATGAAGTATAAATGCCTTGGAAAGACTTCTTCTGGGAAGTTGCATCTGAGTAATAATGTGTAGATAGCGCAAACCCCGTCAGGTATTTGCAGGTCCTAACTACAACCCTTTCATTCATTTTACTATACCACCGTTCATATTCCCTTTCCACTATCCGACTTGGTTTTTAGTTTTCTGAAAAGAAAGCTATTGTGCCGACTTTGTCTGCCCGTCCGCATTTTTTCTGTCCGCTCTCAGATCTTAAAAATTACTCAGGCTAGAATGTTGCAAATTGGTATGTTGAGCATCCACCCTCCAATCCAGACCAAAACGCAGTCCTCTAGCCTCAGTAGTTTTTCTTTTATTTAAGGTTAAATTTTGCTATAATCGTGCGTCTGGCAGCAATGTAGGCCAGGCCACCACGGGGCAGCAGTTAAAGTTTCATGGGGCGAGGCTTTTATAGCATTATACCGAGGCCACCGTAAGAGATCTATTTTCAGTGGGCTTGATTATGCAATGTACAGAAAACTCGATTGCGTCGAAGAAACTCCGGCACATTTTTACTTGTTAGACCTTGTATATTCTTTACCATGCATACATGGTATTATATATGTGATTACACACACACACATATATATATATATATTATGTGTGTGTGGTTGTATAAACGGGCCTCATTTTAACCCCTTACCTTTCATACGAAACTTCCGATACAAATTTGAAAGTTCTAAAGCACTGATGGTCACGAGTGAAGTACTGACTGAAATTGGCATTCATTGGTGGTACCCCGTCCAAGCACTGACTGAACATTATGTTGATTTCAACGTCGATCAATATCACGCACCAAGAGACCGTCAGTTTGTCTACAATGGTAATTATTATCTCCGTAGAATGAATGGAATAACGTGATTTGAGAATGGTTTATTTTGAATTATGAGAAAGTACTGTACTTGTCTCTTTGTTCTGATTATTATTATTATTATTATATTATTATTATTATTATTATTATTTTATTATTATTATTATTATATTAACTGATATACAATCTTCAACACAGAAAGCAAAATTTAGATTTCATTTCCGAAAAGAACTCACCGCATAACCACTATTATTATGATGATGATGATGATGATGATGAGAGGAGAGGAGAGTAGGGGAGGAGGAGTGGAGGAGGAGGAGGAGGAGGAGGAGGAGGAGTAGGAGGAGGAGGCGGAGGAGGAGGAGGAGAGCGGAGGATGAGGAGGACATATACCCAGAATACAACCTCCAAAATAGAAGATAAAATTCAGCGTTCATTTCCGTAAAGAATGCTTCGTATAACCATTATTATTATTATTATTATTATTAGTATTATTATTATGACAGCAAACAACTGCAACATATACCCATTACACAAAACAGAAGGCGAAAATTCAGCGTTCATTTCCGTAAAGAATGCATCGTATGACTATTATTATTATTATTATTATTATTATTATTATTATTATTATTATTATTATTGATTATTATTATTATAAAAAGTGCAACAAACAACCAGTATATAACTTTAAAATCAGAAAGCAAAATTTACCGCTTCATTTTCGCAAAGAACGCGCCGTATAAACACACAAACGACAATCAGCGCGACTTGAATCCGGACAATAACATCGAGAACTGGAGAGATCCGCGAGGTAACACACCAGAATCAAGGTCCATGGTTGGAAAAGAAATAACGCAGCCATTGTATTTCGAGCAGAAAGTTTCTCGCTCCGAGTTACGCAACGTTTTCGGGAATAGTTTAGGAAACGAATGTCGACATGACCGCTGATGGGAAGGCTGGAAGTTGGCGGGGAGTTGGCGCGGGTCGGGATAGATTGTACATGTGTGTGTGTGTTTCACAGAAATAAATTGTTTGAGTTTGATTGACATCGAAATCGAATTCCGCTGGTCTGTCACTTGAGAGAACCGTGGTTCGATCCCTATGTGATTAAATTTATATATTTATATATATATATATATATATATATATATATATATATATATATATATATATATAATGTGAAAAGTATCATAAGGGAGATTGATAGTGGTAATTGCGATGCATAATAAGGATTATTAGTTAAAATAAAACTATTAAACATAGGAAGTTTGTTTTAATCTCAAGTCAAGGTATCAATAATTGCTATGTTCATCATCCTGTTGTTGAATCAAGGATGACCTTATATCATTCAGGCCCTATACTCGAATCCGCCACAACACTCCCCCCCCCCCCCTTCTCTCTCTCTCTCTCTCTCTCTCTCTCTCTCTCTCTCTCTCATAAACACATTCATGCCAAAATAACTATTATTGTTAAGATACTGAGATATTCTACCTTTTTATTTTCATTTGATATTTGGGAACAATGGTTTCCAGGACTGGGTCTCTCGAGACAGAATTTATTGAAGGACTAAAAGAGGCAGATCAAACGGTGGAGAGATTGAATAGGAGCTGAAATCAAATATAGACTGAATTTGCACACGGAAGCTGATATTATAAATCAATCAGTCCAGTAGGATCTGCGTCGGTTTTGCGGATGAAATATAATAAAAACTAAATCTAAAAGATTTCGTCGATTTGAACATAGAGGGCTAAGAAGAATATTATAATATTATAGGCTAGGTGATAAGAGATGGTGGGATAACGTTATAAAAGTTCCCAAAATAGATGAACCCCGTAGTGGGGTAGTGCCGTCAGTGCTCCTCATTCGGTGCAATGTAAGCCGCAGACGATACAGGCAACGCAGCACAGAGCAGGGCAGAAAACTGCATTTTACTATTTCAAATGTAAGCGCGCATATTGTCAAGCAGGACAGCACAACACACAGTGTTTGAAACAGTTTTCTGCGCACATGTGGCACAGGAAGTAACTCGCTCAGTAATCCACATGATATCATCCACTGACTGACAACGAGAGCGCACGGACACTATGATGATGACTGAAATTCGGCCGTAGAAGGGAACCCACAACTCATCACTGCTTCACGGAAAATCCCGGACTCGACGATGAATTTGATGATGGTGGTGAGAGTATTGTTGACCCTACAGCTCATGCAAGAGAAGTAAAGAAAAAGCAGAATGATGTTACTGCTCTGCTCAAGGAATCGATCTTAATAAATCATGAAGAGAGAGTTAAAACAGAGAGCACTTGATAGGGAAAAATTTGAGGAAAAATTTAGACAGGAGAAAGAGATCCCCTTTATCATTTTTTCATGACCCTGTACACATCGACGGCAAAAATGCCACCAGCCTTACAACACAAGATAAAAAGGGATGTTTGTTTGTTTGTATGGTGTTTTTACGTTGCATGGAACCAGTGGTTATTCAGCAACGGAACCAACGGCTTTACGTGACTTCCGAACCACGTCGAGAGTGAAAAAAGGGATGTATTTCGCATAGTTTCAGACGCTGAAGAAACCTTGCTCGGCATGTCTCCTTATCCCCAAAGCCATTCCTCCCACTCATCCTGTGGTCCTACTCCTCGTGCATGTATACCTACTGATGCATCTTACTGATATATCACAGTCTCTCCCTGTGCTTTCAGAACAGTACCAGGACACATCCCCTGATTTCCCACCAAATTATTATATGATGTGAAAGTCATGTCTTATGATTTTGTTAATTTCTGATGAATCTCTCGGAAAGACCTGAGTGCTTATCAATACTGTTTCCCTGTTATTTTTCCTTTTTTACAATTATCCATTATAATGACATTGTGGAGGCAGTATTGCAGGTCAAAAGAAAAGGGAATTGTTCATCAGTGGATTTTTTCCTCCGTTCCTATATTGCTGAAAGACAGACATGAAGGAAAATAAAACTGACATTAAAAACAGCCAGTTTTTCTCTACTCCCGATTGGTTTTTGGGCGTTGCAACCTTCAGATGATATGTCACCTTGCATCATGTTATGCACCTCATCAAATTGTTCCCTGCTTAATCTTAAATAATTCTTGAATCTTGCATCACTCAACTCGAATGTTAAACCAAATGCACCATGGGTATTCCTCTTGGTCATGTACTCACTCCTACAAATGCACATTGTAAGAATACCCACTGTAATATTGTGGAATAAAGGTTTTATTATTATTATTATTATTATTATTATTATATAATGATGATAATAAAACTAAATGGCAGCCATGATCACAAGACCTGCATAGGACGAGACTGCTTCTCAATGTGCGCACCACGCCTATACTGCCCTGTGCTGACCTCCCCTGCCCTGCCCTGAGTCTGCCCTGTCCTGTGTCTCAATGTGCGCCCGGCTTTTAGATGGGAACTGTGCAACTGTAGACTGTAGATGAGGGGATACCATAGATACTAGACTATAGAGGATACTTGTGGAAGTGCACGCACAGGAATGGTAGAATTCCAGTGAGGCCCTTTGCTTTCCACTTCGTTAGAGGTAGTGATAATTTGTTTGTTTGTATGGTATGGTATTTTTACTTTGCATGGAACAAGTCGTATCAGCAACGGGGTTAGTGATAATGGCAACATCTATACTGGTCGCTGGTATGATGGATAGTGTCTTAGCATGCCACTCAGATGACATGAGAGTCTTTGAAAGGTTTGAATTTCAAGTCAGTGGCCCCATGGGTGAAATTGCTATCCCACGCCCTGCCCCAGTAATGTTCCAGCATTTGCCAAAGATTCATTCGCCGCTTCCGGTCGTTGAATCGTTTTAAACATATTTGTGATATGTATGTGATAAGCTGCCGACGTGTTTACATGTTTCATTGTAGTGTGGACGGTCTTAGGTGTGGTAAGGTATAGGATATTTGGAGTACTTAGGACCACCAGACGAGACGACGTCAGGAAACAAAGTAGTAAGATCCCGAGATGTATACTAGTATTGCACAAGCTCTCTCTCTCTCTCTCTCTCTCTCTCTCTCTCTCTCTCTCTCTCTCTCCATGCCCCTAGGTTAGATTAGGTTAGGTTGGGTCAGTTTAGGTTTGTCCATTTAGGAGTTAAGCTACTGTAATATGGATGTGGAATCAATGTGAGATTATTTTCAAGAAGATTCTGTGGTTAGTTTTTTAAGATATGGCGTCCCGCTTTTTCCGGGAAGGTTCGTTGCTAGGTTACAGTTCGGGTATACGCCACCCGGTAGGACTAACACAGGGGAACGACCGGTAACAACCGGAAAGATGAGCGACAGACAACAGTAACAGAGACGCGGGGTGTTGATAACGACGACGAAGGACCTCGGCAGTAAAGATGAACAGAAGATAACGCCAGCAAAGATGGGTTAACCAGAACACCCACAACGGCAACAAAGAAGTTGAGCTTCGGGCAGTAACGGCAAAGATTAGTCACAGTCAGTGACAAGCGTGATCTAAGAAGGAACTGCGAGAAAGATGACTTGATAAAAATGATACAGAAAATTCAGTGAAGTAGATAATAGACATGGTCTAAGAACAACCGCAACAAATCCGTCTAGAAGGGCAAATATGCGATAGAAACAACAGTAAAAAGAGCCAACCAAGGCCAGTTAAGAGAAAAAGACTACACAACACTATGATTATCGATGAATATGAGATAAACACCATATTTAGATATTAGACCGTGCACAGCAGCAAATGCTGAAGAGAAAATAAGATTAAAAATCTCTGCAAGATGGAGACGTTGACAGGCATGGCTGCAAGACAACACGCAAGGAACAAAAACAACAATAAACATAAGAGGAACAGTCAAGTCCAATGACGACAAAACCAACAGAGCTGAACAAAAGGACTCTTGAGTACACACCAAGGGCCTCCCCAGACATCACCACCCTAGCGAGATTCAACACCCGCCCCGCACCCCACCCCATCCACGCTGAGGAACACAACTGTATGCAAACTGCATTCCGTAAAATGGTACTGATCACATCTACATGCACGTTTTTATTTTAAATTGAGCGTATACTATTATCCTTTTAGTACCGAAGTGGTCAAGTCATGTATTTCAGTCTTGCTAGAATTTCCTAAAAGGTTGTAATTAGGCTGATTGTCACTGATTTCCAACATTGGCCACTTTTTTTCTTTCCCCCCACCACGAAACACCCGCCCACCATTCCCCCAACCCCACCTCGAAGTGGAATACCTCAGGATGAGTCAAATATTTGTCATTTGAGTGACGTAAGAGGAAACGTGATACAATCAAGTTCGTTGAACTCGTTTTAAGCCTAAGGCCGACCATTCTGAAATTCAGGCAAGTGAGTCGGTTGGTGTCTTGGGGGTCAGAAATGTTTTAGCCTGTCTCTTATTCTATATTGATTGGCGAAAGGTCCTGAATGTGAATTCGTACTGAGTGAAATTTATACCTTCTATATTAAAATGGTTTGTTGAAAAGTTCAGTATATGGGTCTAGACTGGTTGAAATTTCACCATCGCGATTTTAAAAATCGCTTGTTAAGTCCTGAACCTGAGGATTGACTGGTTTAAAAGTTCAGAATATGAGTCTAGATTGGTCGAAATTTCACCATCGCGTATTTTAATAATCGTTTAAAAAGTCCTGAACCTGAGGATTGAAAAAAATGAGGACATTGATATTACCGTCCTAACAAAATAGTATTCATTTTCAATGCCCAAAAATCTCGTCAATTATATCAACACTTTTTAATTTGATTATACTGTGTTGCTGGGGTCGATTGGGGGTTGGGGTGTTCTTTAGTAGATGGAAACCGCCAGGATATATTGTTATTTCACAAGCGGTGTGGGTGCAACCTCACGTCTATTATCTTCTCCAGGTCACTACAATCATTAATGACCATGATAGTTGTGACATAGCCACGATTTCATTGATTCGCTTCCCAACATCCAGTTGACTAATGAGGGGCCAACATAATTCGGCAGATAACTTCAAACCCCACCGTGTCTTTGTTAACCCAAGCAATGAATTTTATATTATATCCCATAATCAGTCGATTGTGTGGTGCCTTGCAGGCAAGGTGAAGTTCGCACAACCTCATCCCAAAACACCAGTCACGAATCGGAGGGATAATATTCTCTAAAGTCATCATTCACAAGTGGAATATAAATATATACCTCTTTGTGGGATGTAAATTTGTAAATATAAGCACGCACGTGTGTTTATATTTACACAGTAGGTGTTCACACTTGTTTTTACTTGCGCAGATCACATACACGCACCACTCTTTGTACACATATATATACCTAAATATGTATGTTATGTATATATGCAGACGTGCGTGTGGGTGAAAGCAAGCGTGAACACCTACTGTGTAAATAGGAACACACCCGCATGTTTATATTTACATGCGCAGACACACACAAACACACGCTGCAAGCGTGTGTCATCCGCTAATTTAGCGGTTAGTACGCGCTGGGAAGAGGCGCACACAGCACTTTGGCCCATTGGATCGGTGGCTTCCTGACACATCGCTCTGGCATGTCAGCGGTTCCTATGCGAAGAATTTGGTTTATGAGGCCCTCGGACTATCAGCTGCTGAGAGAGAGAGACATAGAAGGTTTATTTTTGTGGCAATGGGAGTCGTCATGTTTAATGCGAGGTGGATCAGCTTCAGATACAAGCCGGTTTTTGTCTCGTCTCTCCCGACGGCAAATTTATTTTCGCGTTCTTGGCGGAAATTTATTTTCGCGACGACGCGATCGTTTGTGTTAAATCGAGGTTTTAGAAATAAGGTTTTTTTTATTTATTTTATTTTTTATTTGTTTAGGGTAGTTTATTTTCGACGCGGATCACCTTCAGATAAAAGGTTTTAGAAAGAAATCTTATTCTTTATGGCAACGGAATGGCCACCATGTTTGGTCTAACTGAATCAAATGAAAATAAAGAGATTTTTTAAAATAATTTTTAAGACTTATTTATAAGTGAATCAGCCGCGTTTACAAATTGGTTTTATCATATGCTTTTAATATATTTACAAAGATATATAAGTAGTTTTTCATTTAGTTCTGTATAGTTCAGTTTTAATTTTCGTATGAATTTGTGATGGATGAAATTTTAATAGAATATGTTTGCGTAATTTAGATATGTCTACATTATTATTTTATTTTATATATGATAATTTGACTTATTTTGTTTGCCCTCAGATAGAATATTATTATTATTATTTATTTGGTTTACGCTTATTTTAAGTACTTTTATTCCTTTGTATATCCAGAAAATACCTTTATACTATACGTGATGCAATAATGTTGTTTCGTCCTTTGGTCTCGCTGCCTTTTATTTTTTCATTTGTTAATCTTCTTTCCTTATTACCATTTTTTGTACTCACTGGCATTCCCTTTTACGTGAACTTTTATGGCAGTAAATGTCCTTTTAATAATTCGTTTTGAGTAACCACCATTGTAAATCCCTAACACAAAAAAACTAATCAGGTGCACTGACACGTCTGTCACGTAGCTTATGCGTGTTGTTTTATCATTTAAGGCTGTTCACTATGCGAGGATTAATCATTATACAGTGAATGTTCGCCGTGACGTAAGAATGATGGCGACAGATAAAGCAAATGAGAGAGAGAGAGAGCGTCTTGACATACACCTCACCGTGGTTAGGTAGGTAGCGTCACCAGACCCTCATGCAACGATTTATCGCCTTTGTGCTTCAACACGAACCGTGCAAGAGGGGGTTATGTTTTCTGAATGAGCCTTTCACGATAAAGGATTTGATGTATTGTCGCGTATCACGTGTGGCCTGTCATGGCCGTTGTCGACTCTCCTTGTGGTTCTAACTTACATTCGGTTGCAAAACCTCTGTTTGGTTCGAAAACTGATTCAAGATTACATGACTTACAAGTTAACAGTTGGCAATATTGCAAGTTTCATCATTGGAGTTGATGGGGTAATATGCCGTTTGCAAATCAGGATAAACGATGTTGGGTTGGGAACTGTCTTGTAGTGCAATAGGAGGATGGTCGTAATTAGGCCTAACAACTAACAATTGGTCAGTAACCTAGACCTATTTGGTTGCCTGAACTGACATCGCAATATCTGCCGTTATCTAGATGTTTCTTACGCCCATGGACTGTTTGTTACACCTGGTAGAAGATGAGTTAAAACTGACAAAATTACATCATTTGAAGAGAACTACCGTCGCCCTTTCACTGTCAAGGCACAACTGCACAGACATTCAGTCCAATCCATGAGCTTGGTAGAGGTCGTGATTATTTAAGAGCCTCCCAGGTTACCAAATTTTGATGGTGTGTCTGGGTGCTGCTTTATCAATAATTCCAACATCCTTTGTTTGAATTAGAGAGGTTTTCCAGAGATTTATAAATTAGTTCTGATTTATCACTTACTCTCTTTTGCCATTTGTTGGCTGCGTGGGTCAGAGTGTAATTCGTTGTGGCTCATAAGGTCTGTTGCAGATTTCAGTGAAGATTTTTTTCCTTTCTTATCCAAGATAAGGACATCAACTTTACGGCTTGATCCACCTATTTTATTCGGTCAAGTGGTTGGGCGTGTTGTCAGAGAAGCTGAGAGAACTGTACAAAACTGAAAATAACCTAGCTACAATTGATGCATGTTCCCACCCTTGTTTCTGCTACCCACGTTAGTCTCACCACTCACTCACTGTCTGCTGCTCTCCGTTCCATTTAGAAAACAAATGAGGATCGCCTGCCGAGGCATCAAAGCATTCAGTTCACATCCTCGCCACTTCGACCTCCTTAAAAATGCTCGCGAAATTCTTCAAGGCATTTGCCTTCAAGTTTTGCGTCAGCTAGTGTACAGTGGATTTCGACTTTTCTCTGCGTCTTGTAAGTGTATTGTCTGTCTCTCTGGTGCGAGTTTGACTTATTCTGACTAGAGTAGTCTCACCCAATAAATTGTCTTGACAAGACCCGTCTTTGTGTTCGGGCTGCCTGAAGAGGGGTGTGACATTAGGAGATTGGATACACGTTGGAGGAATTAGCTGACAGTTGGCTAATTGTTGTTCCACCGGTGTCAAGAAGAGAGTGGTGAAGCTATCTGACTTATTTTTAGCTGGTTTTTTATTTCGCGGCTGCGTTCATCTATCTATTATGTTCTCTTTACAACTGTTTGTCTCTGTCTCCCATGTTTGCTGTATAACTGGTTTTCATTTTTCCAATCTTGTCTTTTCCTGCATCTCTGGCTTGTGCCAGAGGGAGGGAAAAAAAGCATATTTCTCTTGCGTTGTCTTAATTTTTTTTATCTTCCTCTTTCTGCAATCTCCCGTGTTATCTTTGCTGTTTCCGCTACACTTATTTTTTTTATCGTTTATATCCTGCTAAGTCTATAGCTATTTTGCCTTACACTGCCCTTAATCTCGCCTTTTTTAACTGCAATTGCATATGTATATATATATATATATATATATATATATATATATATATATATATATATATATATATGTATATATATATATATATATATATATATTATGTAAAAAAAAATTTCACGTTCTGACAATGCATGTTTTAAATACTTTATCTTACACTTTTCATAATTTTACTAGAATTAATCGTTTCATTTATCCACCCTCATTTTTTTTATGTTACTTCGAAATCATTTACCAAGACTACCTGCTTATGTGATTATTATTATTATTATTATTATTATTATTATTAATATTATTATTATTATTATTATTATTATTATTATTATTACTGAAAAAGAAAGGACACTCACGAGAAAGCTAAGGCAAGGCAATAACTATTGCAAAGTAATGTAGAGAGGTTTCTCGACAAAGAACTGAATACACAAATGCGCATACCTATAGACAATGCTCAAGTCTCGTCACCCATTTTATTACAGTCAATATTCTAACCTTCGAACTCCACTCCAGACGAAATTTAACCGACTTAAATCAAATTCTCTTCAGAGGACAATCTTCTATTTTTCAAGAATGGGAGTAATATTGAATTCAGGCTTGATCGGTTATGAAAATAAAGTCTTCCTTCAACGGGCCTTTTGGATTGACGGAAACGATTGGGGTGGGAAGGATGGTGTATGTGTGTGGAGGGGGAGGGGGTGAGATTTTAGTAGGTTCCCCTCCACCCTTCGCCCTCAGCTCCCTTCCCCCACCCGCAACCGTCCTTCTAAAATCCTATCTTCTTCCACCAAAACAATGGGCAGGGTTATAGGAAGATTTAGTTAGGTTACACCCCCGCCCCCTCCCGCTATTCTCCCACCTATCACCCCTCCCCGCCCCCTACCATACAGTCCCCACTACCCTCTCTCCTTACCTCTTCCTCTTCTAAATACTAACCCCCAATCCTCCCCTTCTCCTTTCCTACCCTGATATCTTACCTCACTTTTCTTTCCATGCCCGAACCGCCTGTCCTCTCTCTCTCTCTCTCTCTCTCTCTCACTCTCTCTCAAGAACAATGTGTGCAAATTTAGAGAGAAATCGGATTGAACCGGAAGCGGGTGAGTCCACCTGATGAGCTTAGGGTTTATTGAGATGTGAATAGGGAAATGGAAATTTGGATTTTGTTTGTATTACCTTCTTTTTTATTTTTCGCTGAACAAAAGTAGATTTATGAGGGAGAAGAAAGAGTGAGGAGAGATGTTCGGTTGTTGGTTTTGAAAAGGATGAAAAGGAGTTGTTATTGCCCATTATATTTGTTTATTTCTCTGGTCTTTTTATATTTGACTACAGAAAATAATTATCGAGTTGTTATAGTAGCTTAGAGCAGCCATTCAGATTGTATATAGAATAATAATAATAACAGTCATGATAATACATTTTCTTTCAGCTCAAGGCCATACATATGGATTTATACAAAGTACAGGCAATAACATACAACCTTGTGAGGGGAAATGACGGGGAGCTTTTTGACGAAAGTGAGGGAAGTCTTACGTGGGGAAATTAAGGGAGACTTTTGAGGGGAGATGGGGGGAGACTTACGAGGGCAAACGAAGAGAGACTTATGAGGGGAGATGGGGAAGAATTATGAGAGGAAATAAGGAGTAACTTGTGAGGGGAAATTTATGAGGGGAGCCTTTTCCTTAGGAAATGTGGTTCGGGTTTGCGAAAGAAAGGGAAGAAAGCATTTCCTCGGTTTCTGTAAGGCCGGGTATTCACGCACAGGTTTACCTGTCAGTCTCCCAGTCAGTTCATCGAAACTGACGTTAAAACTTACGTGTGGGCGGAGTCAGTTCACTCACCAAAACTGATGAACTGATGGAATTACCTAAACTTCTTCCGACCGACTGACAGGTGATCGCAACGTTTTTATGACAGTTCGCCGCCGGATTTCGTCTGGGAAGGATCTCAGCCGCTCGGACTAGAATATGAATAAACTATGTATACAGGCCTAATTCATTTCAATGTTAGACCGTGCGGTGCTATTTATAGACCGCTGCCAGTCCAAATCTTAGGATATATATAAGAAAATAAAATATTCCATGCGATAGACAATTTGGTATAGGCCTAGACCAGTGTCCTGCCTTTTTATGAAAGGTGTTACTAGTGAAAGGAAGCTTCACGTTCTATTTCATAAATAACTGAACCAGCCCCCAGGTCTAATTTAGCCTGATTTATTAATATTGTATGAGAATAGACATCTCTCTTTAATAGGCAATATTTAGACCATACTCTGTTATGCCTTTTTGCTTCTTTCCTATTTTGAAGTGAATTACTGCAGCAGCTACAGTAGATTCACTTCAACCGTGCATTTGATGTCTAGGCCAGTCCCTTGCGACGCTCCTGGTTGGCTGTTGAGAAGTCAATCGCATTGCTGGAAACTCTCAGTCTCTATCGAGAGTTCACATGGGTAGGTTTTATGTTCCACCTCTCCTGAGGGATACGTCTTTCAGGAGAGGTGGAACGTAGTACATCCTGCCTATGTGAACTCTCGAGAGACTGGGAGTTTCCAGCCCTGTGATTGGCTTATCAACAGCCAATTAGGAGCGTCGTAAGGGACTGGCCTCGACATCAGATGCACGGTTGATGTGAATTTACTATAGTCTTTGTAGCTCTGCATCCTTATCACCCAGAGGAGTTTCCATCGCTACCATAGAGTTGTTGCCACGACGAAGGCGGGGGGAGAAATGAGGGCAGTGACCTCGAGTTGACTGTCCGACACAGACTGACAGTTCTACTTTGTACGTGTGGACGCTCATCCATCGAACGGTCGTGGGTGGCCTGACAGGTAAACCTGAGCGTGAATACCCGGCCCAAGGCAGGATTCCATATAGAAACAATTTTTTTCTTAGTGAAAAGTAGTAAAGTGGATTTTCTTTCCTCAGCTAAGGGAGATTACTCAGGGTAGAAAAGATGATAATTTCCTCTCATTTTCAGCTTTAGAATAGGGAGGATTCTCCTCACTGTGATCATAATTGTTTCATGAAGGGTTGTGAAGTAAGGAAGGAAGGAAAGGACTTCTCTTCCCTCAGAAATGGGTTATGAGGTCGTGGAAAGATTAGCTTTTCCCCTTCTTTTGAGTTCTGTGGTTTCATTAAAGGTTACAAAGGAATTAACTAAATACTTTCCAGTGCTGTAGGGTAAAGAATTAAATACTTTCCCATGCTTTAGAGTAAAGAATTAAATACTTTCCAGTGCTACAGAGTAAGGAATTGAATATTTTCCAGTAAGGAATTAAATACCTTCCAGCACCTTTAGAATAAGGAATTAAATACCTGCCAGCACTTTACATTTAGGAATTAAATACTTTCCAGTGCTTTAGGGTAAGGAATTAAATACCCTCTAGCATTTTAGAGTAAGGAATTAAATACCCTCTAGCATTTTAGAGTAAGGAATTAAATACCTTCCAACTTTTTAGAGTAAGGAATTAAATACCTTCCAGCACTTTAGAGTAAGGAATTAAATACTTAACAGTGCTTTAGAGTACGGAATTTGCCATAGTAGGAATTAAATTCATTCCAATGCTTTAGAGTAAGTTATTGAATATTTTCCAGCGCTTTAGAGTAAGGACTAAATACCCTCTAGCACTTTAGAGTAAGAAAATAAATACCTTCCAGCTTTTTAGAGTAAGGGATTAAATACCTTCCAGCACTTTAGAGTAAGGAATTAAATACCTTCCAGCACTTTAGACTGTTTAGATGGATTTAAACACCTTCCAGCATTTTAGAGTAAGGAATTAAATACCTTCCAGCACTTTAGACTGTTTAGAGTAAGGATTTAAACACATTCCAGCATTTTAGAGTAAGGAATTAAATACCTTCCAGCACTTTAGAGTAAGGAATTAAATACCTTCCAGCACTTCAGAGTAAGGAATTAAATACCTTCCAGCACTTCAGACTAAGAATTCCCAAAATACCTCCAGCACTCGAGAAGGAATAAGGACCTTCCACACTTTAGACTTGTTTAGGAGTAAGGATTTTAAAACATTCCAGCATTTTAGAGTAAGGAATTAATACCTTCCAGCCACTTTAGAGTAAGAATTAAATACCCCAGGCACTTCAGAGTAAGGAATTAAATACTTCCAGCACTTTAGAGTAAGGAATTAAATACCTTCCAGCACTTCAGAGTAAGGAATTAAATACTTAACAGTGCTTTAGGAAATAAAATGGAAAAGGAAGGTAAAGAAAGTTATCCTTTGGATGAGTGAAATGGATCAATGAGGAGGTAAGAGAGAAGGAAAAAAATATAAAAAAGGGGAGTTATTCCCCCTTGTGTGAGTGAGGAGGAATCTATGAGGGAATGAGAAAAGTGGGACCGTATTGTCACTTTAATATGGAGGGGAGTTTCTGTGGAGAGAGACTCATTTAAAGAGTTCAACGAGAAGTTATTAACGAAAGGCTAAAGAATGATTTCCTATTTTTCAAATAGGAGAAGTTTAGGTTTGTGTGTGTGTGTGTGGCGGAGTATGGTCTTGGGTCTGAGGTGCTGGGTACCTACCTGAGGGGTAAGCTAAGGAGTTATTGAGTGGAAGGTGAGGGGTTACTCATATCTAGAAGATGAGAGGCTGAGAAGAAGATTTATTCGGAAGGGGAAAGGGAGTGACAGTGATGGAAAATGAAGGGATGGGGAAACGGAACGGATAATGGGGATGGGGGAAGGAGAGGAATTACTTTTGGAAAGACGAGAAGTTGCCAAGGGAAAGAGGAGGAGTTACTTTTTGGAAAGTTATCCGTTACTAAGGAAGATGTGAGGAATTATTGGAGGGGAGATATGGAGAACTGTGGGGAATATGAGGGGTTTTTGAAAGGAAGATATAATTGTGGGGAAGATATGAGTAATTGTTGGGAAGATGGAGGGGAGATACGGGGCAACTGTGGGGAATGTGAGGCGGTTATTGGAGAGAAGATAGGTAATTGTGGGGATAAGAGTAACTGTGGGGAATGTGAGGCGGTTATTGGAGAGAAGATAGGTAATTGTGGCAATATGAAGTAACTGTGGGGAATATGAGGCGGTTATTGGAGAGAAGATAGGTAATTGTGGGGATATGAGTAACTGTGGGGAATATGAGGCGGTTATTGGAGAGAAGATAGGTAATTGTGGGGATATGAGTAACTGTGGGGAATGTGAGGCGGTTATTGGAGAGAAGATAGGTAATTGTGGGGATATGAGTAACTGTGGGGAATGTGAGGCGGTTATTGGAGGGAATATAGATAATTGTGGGGATATGAATAACTGTGGGGAATGTGAAGGGGTTACTGGAGGAGGCATACGGTGGTTACTGTGGAGGGATGATAAGGGGACTGTGGGGAATGTTGGGGGTTATTGGAGGGGGCATACGGGGTTACTGTGGGGAATGTGAAAGATTACTGAAAATAACAAGATATGTTACCGAGTTCAAAGTAAGCGGAAACTTAACAGAGTTGATCGGTTGCTAAGGCGAAAGGTGAGGACCTTATGGGAGGACTATTGAGGGAAGGTGAGGAGGAGTTACCGGGAGACTTACCGAGGGGAAAGTGAGGAGTTGACGAAGGGGAAGGAGCAGAGGGGCGAAGGCGTGACGTAAACACGCGAGGGGAGATTTGAATACCTTCATTAAGCTTTTATCATTCTCCAGTCTTTGTTTCGCTGACGTTGATTTTGAATTTCTCACGTTTGGGAAGGTTACGGCAAGTCACCTGCACCTTGCTCTTGCTACATACAAATGACTGTTCATTTTTAATAATAATAATAATAATAATAATAATAATAATAATAATAAATTTGTTTCAAAAAAAACAAATTCTTCAGTCTTTGAGTGACCTCATACGTCCTAGCGCCCAAGCTAAAGTCTGTATATCCCAATTGCCGTCATAATAATAATAATAATAATAATAATAATAATAATAATAATAATAATAATAATAACTGGGAAACAATAAAAAAAGTGCATGTTTCTACAGTAATAAAATTAAATACCTAAATCGTTTTATAAGTACATAATTGGAGATATAATAATAATAATAATAATAATAATAATATAATAATAATAATAATAATATAATAATAATAATAATAATAGTAAGGAATAAACGACAACGACGTTAATGGAACCTCTGGCAACAGAGGAGCTTCGTCCGGCAGCCAGGTATTCAACCCAATTGAAGGGGAAGATGGTCAGGTATTTGGAGGTCGTCATCCAGCAACTGACCACCACAGCGACGGCAACCAACAGCCTGAGATTGGAGCTACAGAAGCAAACCAAAGGAAGAAATGGACAAGAGAAGAAAATAAGGAAATTTGGAGATGCTACATCAGAAGCAACCCGACGGAGAGAGGATATAGAAGAAGGTTGGTCAACATCTGGAATGAGAGGAATAACACCCCCCAGACAGAGCAGAGGCTGGCAGACCAAGTAAGGAACATAGAGAAAAAGAACTGGCTCTCCCCAACAGAAAGAGAAGAACTGGAAAGGGAAATGTCACACGACAACGAATTACACGAAGACGAACTGAGAGACGATGCCACAGAAGACAACAGGGATGATGAGGTATCAAACAACGACACACGAAGAAACACCGACGAAGTAACAGAGAGGACGGAATGGGTAGAAAAGATTAGACAATGGATGGAGCCAGATACAGAGAGAACAAAGATCCCTCCATGAAAGCCTACAACACCAAGAAATTAAGGGAGAAAACAAGTGAGGTCAATGAAATAATGGGCATAATACACACCACCAGTATCACAGAAACAAATAACTTGGCATATGCAGGAGCAAGATTAGTAGCAGAACTGATGGGGATTCGAACACCAAACCCACCAGCACAACCAACCCAACAGAAACCAAAACAGCAACCTCCTTGGAAAAGGCGCCTGGAAAAGCAAATCATGGTGATGAGATCTGACTTGAGTAAACTGAAAGAGATGGCAGAAAAAAGGCTAAGAAGCAAGAAAACAAGGGAGGAACTCAACGAGAAATACAAAGTACAAGAGAGGGGACTAAACAACACAATAGAAGATGTAAAACAGAGGCTTAAAGCCAAAGCACATAAGATCCAACGGTACATGAACAGGATTAAGGGATACCAACAGAACAAACTATTCGGAACCAATCAGAAAAGACTATACAGCCAACTAAGAGGGGAAGACGATCACCAAGAAATTCCTGAAGCCGAACCAAGTAAGAGACTGGGAAAACATATGAAGCAATCCGGTATCACACAACAAACATGCAACGTGGCTCCAGGAAGTCAAGGCTGAAGAAACAGGGAGAATAAAACAAAGATTCACAGAGATCACGACAGACACAGTCAGACTCCAACTAAAGAAAATGCCAAACTGGAAAGCCCCAGGTTCCGATGAAGTCCATGGATATTGGCTCAAAAACTTCAAGGCCCTACACCCACGAATAGCAGAATGTACCCAAATGGATGACCACAGGAAGAACATCCTTAGTACAAAAAGATAAGAGTAAGGGAAATATAGCCAGTAACTACAGGCCTATCACCTGCCTACCAATAATGTGGAAGTTACTAACAGGTATCATCAGTGAAAGGCATATTACAATTACCTAGAGGAGACAAACACCATCCCCCACCAACAGAAAGGCTGCAGAAGGAAGTGTAGGGCACAAAAGACCAGCTCCTGATAGACAAAATGGTAATGAAGAACAGTAGGAGAAGGAAAACCAACCTAAGCATGACATGGATAGACTATAAGAAAGCCTTCGACATGATACCACACACATGGCTAATAGAATGCCTGAAAATATATGGGGCAGAGGAAAACACCATCAGCTTCCTCAAAAATACAATGCGCAACTGGAATACAATACTTACAAGCTCTGGAATAAGACTAGCAGAGGTTAATATCAGGAGAGGGATCTTCCAGAGCGACTCACTGTCCCCACTACTCTTCGTAGTAGCCATGATTGCCATGACAAAAGTACTACAGAAGATGGATGCCGGGTACCAACTCAAGAAAAGAGGCAACAGAATCAACCATCTGATGTTCATGGACGACATCAAGCTGTTATGGTAAGAGCATCAAGGAAATAGATACCCTAATCCAGACTGTAAGGATTGTATCTGGGGACATCAGGATGGAGTTTGGAATAGAAAAATGCGCCTAGTCACATACAAAAAAGCAAAAGTAACGAGAACTGAAGGGATAAAGCTACCAGATGGGAGCAACATCAAACACATAGATGAGACACGATACAAATACCTGGGAATAATGGAAGGAGGGGATGTAAAATACCAAGAGATGGAAGGAACACCGATCAGGAAAGAATATATGCAGAGACTCAAGGCGATACTCGAGTCAAAACTCAACGCCGGAAATATGATAAAAGCCATAAAACACATGGGCAGTGCCAGTAATCAGATACAGCGCAGGAATAGTGGAATGGACGAAGGCAGAACTCCGCAGCATAGATCAGAAAACCAGGAAACATATGACAATACACAAAGCACTACACCCAAGAGCAAATACGGACAGACTATACATAACACGAAAGGAAGGAGGGAGAGGACTACTAAGTATAGAGGACTGCGTCAACATCGAGAACAGAGCACCGGGGCAATATCTGAAAACCAGTGAAGATGAGTGGCTAAAAGAAAGGTGCATGGAAAGAAGACGGACTAATAAAAAGTAGACGAAGACCCAGAAATATACAGAGACAGGAGAATGACAGACAGAACAGAGGACTGGCACAACAAACCAATGCACGGACAATACATGAGACAGACTAAAGACTAGCGAGCGATGACACATGGCAATGGCTACAGAGGGGAGAGCTAAAGAAGGAAACTGAAGGAATGATAACAGCGGCACAAGATCAGGCCCTAAGAACCAGATATGTTCAAAGAACGATTCACGGAAATAACATCTCTCCCATATGTAGGAAGTGCAATACGAAAAATGAAACCATAAACCACATAGCAAGCGAATGCCCGGCACTTGCACAGAACCAGTACAAAAAGAGGCAGGATTCAGTGGCAAAAGCCCTCCACTGTAGCCTTTGCAAGGAACATCAGCTACCTTGCAGTAATAAGTGGTACGATCACCAACCTGAGGAAGTGATAGAAAACGATCAGGCAAAGATCCTCTGGGACTATGGTATCAGAACGGATAGGGTGATACGTGCAAATAGACCAGACGTGACGTTGATTGACAAAGTCAAGAAGAAAGTATCACTCATTGATGTCGCAATACCATGGGATACCAAGAGTTGAAGAGAAGAAAGAGGGAAAGAAAAATGGATAAGTATCAAGATCTGAAAATAGAAATAAGAAGGATATGGGATATGCCAGTGGAAATCGTACCCATAATCATAGGAGCACTAGGCACGATCCCAAGATCCCTGAAAAGGAATCTAGAAAAACTAGAGGCTAAAGTAGCTCCAGGACTCGTGCAGAAGAGTGTGATCCTAGAAACGGCGCACATAGTAAGAAAAGTGATGGACTCCTAAGGAGGCAGGATGCAACCCGGAACCCCACACTATAAATATCACCCAGTCGAATTGGAGGACTGTGATAGAGCAAAAAAAAAAAAAAAAATAATAATAATAATATTCATGATATTCACCAGAGCAACCAAATACGTACACAGTTGTATATTCTGAGCTAATGGAAAACAAATATCAAGATCATTTTACGCGCACACAATTGGTAATTTATCTCCAGTAATAGTAATAATAATAATAATAATAATAATAATATTGAAAATAATGGCAGAATTCACAGAATTGATTTTGTACAATATTCTTTTTCAATTCTCCTTATGATTTTTCTTTCTGGCACGCTGGTATAAAGAACAAATGCCCAAATCATTTTATTCGCAAATTAATTGGAGATTTATCTCCAGCAATAATAATAATAATAACAATAATAATAATAATAATAATAATAAATAATAATAATAATAATAATAATAATATCATCCACTAGAGAAACAGAATACAAAATTGTTTCTACAGTAATGGAGATGAAATATCTAAATGATTTTATACGCACATAATTGGGAATTTATCTCCAGCAATTAATAATAATAATAATAATAATAATAATAATAATAATAATAACCACCACCCAGTCGTATTGGAGGACTGTGATAAACCACCCCAGAAAATATAATAATAATAATAATAATATTCACTAGAGAAACCAAATATAAAATTGTATGCTTCTACAGTAATGGTAGTTAAATATCTACATTGTTTTATACGCAAATAATTGGGACTTGATCTCCAATAATAATAATAATAATAATAATAATAAAATAATAATAATAATAATATTCACTATAAAATTTTGCTTCTACAGTAATGGAAATGAAATATCTGAATCATTTTATACGCAAATAATTGGGATTTATCTCCGATGATAATAATGACTGTCACTATAAAACAGATATATTCTTGATTCCACTGTTTCAAATCCGTAGGTTTTTATCACTGCAAATTTAACAAAAATATGTCGTATTAACGCGCTGTATATTTTTAATTCCTTGTTAATTTGCCTTTGAAATATACGTACGCTATTAGTATTTTTATGTAAACTAAGGTTTTTATGATTCCGTCTTCCAAAAAAATTAAATTCCACAATTGTGATAATATTTGTAATGACATTTTTCTGAACTTTTACACAAAGCATTATGGAAAGCAAAATTACTCTTTCGTATTATAGGTGAAATGATTTTCACTTTATAGTTCAAAGGGAAAAAAACAGCTGACATTGCTATAGAGAAAGTGCGCTTGTTAGCACATTGCTTTTAAATTATTTGAAAACGTTTATGAATAATTCGTATGGCCAAAATTATGAAAACCATATTTTGTATCTTCTGTAACTTTCTCAACTTATGTCTTCAAAATGTAATCGATATCTGTAGTACAGTATTATGAAAATACAAAACAATTATTTTCCAGATTATATACATATGTACTCACGTACACAATGCACACACACACACACACACACACATACACACACTTACACACACACACACATATATAATATATATATATATATATATATATATATATATATATATATATATATATATATTTCTATATATATATATATTTATATATATATATATATATATATATATATATATATATATATATATATATATATATATATATATATATAGTATTGTTTGTAATCTTTGTCTTCAAAATATAGTCTACAACACTATTACAGTATTATTAGAATACAAAAAAAGCAACTACCGTAAATTTTTTTGGGCATCTTTCGTAACTCATGTCTTCAAAATATAATGGCTATAAATTTTACAGTATAATGATAATAGAAAAAAAATCATGTAAAATTATTTTTGGACACGATTAAAAACTTCAACCAATCATACAGAAACAACTGAAGGATTATATACGTTTGATTCATAATACTTTATAGCAGTGGTTCTTAGCCTTTTTATTAAGAGTTGGTCTTTCCTTCCACTGCCCCCTTGAATCTGTGAGTAAAATTCCCTCCCAGATTTAGAGAAAAAAAAAAAAAGAGTGGAGAGGAGAGAGAGGGGATAGGGAGGGAGGTAAATAATTACAAAACATGGGAAACCCAACTATTCTAACTAGCTGGTAGACTATAGGAAACTAACGTTATAGGGCGATACGTTTGCATCTCATCATACACTTCTGAATATTAGTTCGTCACTCTTGTCAAGAAAAAAAAAAACAAATATAATTAGAGAATCTTTCATTTTCCCCAAGGCTCCCACCTCCCCTGGGAGTTGCTGATGACCCCCTTGGGTGGGGCGCCCACCAGGTTGAGAACTACTTCTTTATAGCATAATCTTTAAATTTTATGAGGACTTATTCAAAACTCACTTTCGGTGCATCTTGACTTCATAGCACTAATTGATTAAGACAATTTGAAGAGAGTAAATAATTGTACTGAAAGGTTGTCAGTTGCCTTCATATTAAAATTCTGTTTTATTCTTTGGAAAGTGACAGTATTTGAATGTTAACTACAGTAGATTCACATCAGCCGTGCATTTGTTGTCTATGCCAGTCCCTTACGACGCTCCTGATTGGTTGTTGATAAGCCAATCACAGTGCTGGAAACTCTGTCTCTCGAGAGTTCATATAGGTAAGATGTATGTTCCACCTCTTCTGAGGGATGCTTTTGAAAGACGTATCCCTCAGGAGAGGTTGAGCATACATCCTGCCTATATGAACTCGAGAGAGAGACTGAGAGTTTCCAGCCCTGTGATTGGCTTATCAACAGCCTATCAGGAGCGTCATAAGGGACTGGCATAGACATCAAATGCACGGCTGATGTGAATCTACTATAGTAAGAGTTTGCTTGTAGTTTTATTGCAGCATTTTATGAGCAGAAATTCACTTATAGATTAATAAAGCAAGGCGTGATCCGACCTCCAGCTTACAAAGGACACATGCAAGATTTTTTCCTCATGCATAAGTTGTAAACATGATGTTCCTAACTTTTAGCGTAAATTAAAACATGCTAAAGGCTATGGACAAATGGAGCCTTTTTTCACCAACGAATATTAAAATGAAATAAGCTATATTTTATTAGAGATAATTTTTCAGGAGTGTTTAACATGCGCATTATTTGTTGTTTACATTTTTATTCTAATAGCTGAATCATAAATATCCTATCCTTAAATTCCTGTATCTTTTTCAGACATTTTTAGGCTCTTCCATAGACCATTCCTACCCCACCTACAAGAACAGCAAAAAAAAAAAAAAAAAAAAAAAAAAAAAAAATAGTAGTTTGTAGGCTTACTCCCTGAGTAAGCGAAACAGCACTTGTAGTTTTATGAAGAAACCCAGGCTTCGTTTAAAGAAAATGGGAATTATTAAATATCCTGAAAGGGAAACTGTAGTTTTATAACAATATTTTATGGAGAAATAACTTTGGAAGGTTATCGAAAGTATAGGTTATTAGTTTGACGAAGGAAATGAGACTATTTTTTTCTAACAAACTTTTCTTTAACAAAAGGAATTTCTTAACAACTGTGGAACTTCTGTGATCAAAATATAATTTTGAAATTTTTAAGAAAAGGAGATATTTTTAAAGGAATTAGTTGACGAAATTAAATGTATAATCATTACGATTTGAAAAGGATGTAGGTGCAGCCTTGGGGTATTGTAGTCAAGGAATACAGTTACGTCTTGATAAAACGAAAAATTTTAGTTTTAAAAATGTATATGGAGAATACTGAGATCTGTTTAAGTTGGAGGCAAAGATAATGAGAGTTATTTATTATATTATTATTGTTATTAATATGACAATCAATAATGACGACAACTTCGGAATGCTCTCAAAAGAAGTGTTTTAAAATAACGTTCCAGATAATATTTGATGAAGAGCTTTCTCATTAACGATTCCCAGTATCTACGGGAAAGGGGCGTGGCGCTTTGAAGTAGAGGAGGGGAGGGAGAGGGTGAGGTGGGAGGTAGTGGAGGTTGGAGGGGATGGAGTTGGTGGCCGCCGGGGGGGGGGGGGGGGGATTTAAAGGGGTGATTCGCCTCTTGTCAAAATACAACGCATTACAGTAATTAGCGGACAGAGAAAATGTGATGAGGCGATTTGCACCTACTCTCTCTCTCTCTCTCTCTCTCACTCTCTCTCTCTCTCTCTCTCTCTTCTCTCTTCTTCTTCTTCTTCTTCTCTTACTCCTGAATCTTTCACTCGTTGCTATTCCCTTGCATATTTGCTTCTTCCATTTCTTTTTCTCCTCCACTTCCTCCTTCCCACGTTCCCTTTCCTTCCTTCTCACCCTTCCATCTTTCTGCCTCTATCCTCCTCTCCTCTCTTCCCTATCTTCCTCCACCTCTTCTTACTCCCCGCCTTTCTCCCCTTCCTTTGCCTTTTTATGTTTGCGCAATTAATAATTCAGCATAAGTTCAGCCAACATGGTGTTTGTCAGGTGGATGATTATGGAAGGGAATTAACAACAGAGATATATGAATTCACTCGCGGGTACTCTCCAGTAAGCGCATGCATGCATGTAGGCATTCTCGTACGCACGCACGCACAAACACATGCATACATACCTACTCAATCGCTCGTGTGTGTGTATATATATATTATATATAGTATATATATGTATATATATATATATAATATTATATATATATATATATATATATATTATATATATTGAGATGCCCCAACACTGCGGCAAGGACAATTTTTGGTGCGAACGGCAATGGTTCAAAATAAGGCCCATGCGGTACACCACAGATGTTGAGCGGAAATATTTAGAAACACCGTTCGACTCCCAAGAAATGTGTTTGCGCGCCAACGTGGGCGTGCTGCCTCGTAAATGGTGAGGGCGGGGGATTAGGAGTGGGCGGGGGTTTGATGGATCACAGAATTACCTCCGAGTTTGGCGTGTTTTTATTCGGAGTTGGGTTAATACTCTTCCTGATTTTATGCGAAATGAGAGCTCACGTATTTATTTTATTTAGTTATATACAATCTTTTCTTTCTTTTTTTAATTATTCTCAACATTTATAGTGTTATTACCATTTATTTTGATTACCAAGTGTGGATATTGCCGATTAATCTTTTTTTTAAATGTTATCTTATGTATCTAGATTGTGTATGTTATTGTCTATTTTTTTTATTTTGTAAATTTCATGTATGTAGCCTTGTTTTCGTATCCACCTGGAGACGAGCTTAGTTGCCTCTTTTTATTTTTGTGGCTTAATCTCAAAAGGAATCATTATCATCGTGCTTTTCAGCGTCACCGATGAACCGTTTTTCAAAACAGGAAGTTGTTTCGTGAATAAAACAGAGCAACAGTTGTTGTCAGATTCATACTTTTAACTGCTGCTTTGTGGATGAGCCTCCTTGCAAAGAGAGAGAGAGAGAGAGAGAGAGAGAGAGAGAACAGAGATGAGAGGGGGGGGGGGAAAAGAGAACGAGACCGGATGAGGGGGGAACGACGACGAAAGAGAGAGGAGGAGAGAGAGAGAGAGAGAAGTGAAGAATATTTTTCTTACTTTTTTTTGTAGACTCCTCTCTAAATTACTTATATAAGTTACGTAAGTATAATAGCGTCTGTCTTGATTATAATGAGTCATCCTTAGAGCGAGACTGCGTAATGTTGATATACAAATATTCAGCACAGGTGATCCATCCATAATTCGGCTGTGATCACTACCTATTTTTTTTTTTAATGTAACCTAGAGAGTCAACCTGTCTGATCAGTCAACGCCATTCATTTCTAAATTCCGGGTTCTCTGTCTTCCTCTGTATTTCCATAAGGGAGGAAATGAATGCATTCACTCCCACCGGTAGGCTAATTTTGGACAGTCATGGCTGTGTTTGTCTCTTCGCATGAAAATGACAAATTAGTTTCTGAGTTATTATCCTGGAGGACCTGAAAGCAGTGACTGTTGTGCTTTGTTTCCCTTCATAGGCATCCCTCGATTGGGAAAGGTTATTTATTTGTGCCAACACATAACGATAGCTTTTAAATAACTGATACTGGGGCAGTTATTTGCGACTCAAATCTGTTATCTTCCATACCTTGAACTTTCGTTTTTAACCTCTCTCTCTCTCTCTCTCTCTCTCTCTCTCTCATCTTTGATTTTTATCTTTTCCCGTCTTTTTAACCTTAACATATTTATCCTAAGCCTATTCCCTTTAACACCATGCGTCTTCAACCTTACATCCGCCAATAATAACACCAGAAAAAAAAGATAAACACTAATATAAAAAATACCGAGAACTGCGATGCCATCCAGCTATTGTCTTCGGCATCTCAGTGACATTTTGACAACGCGGTTACTGGAGGTCACCTTTGCCTTGGGGAAAGGTAACGCATATGATGAATTTTCGCCCCGTCCTCTCTCTCTCTCTCTCTCGTGCGCGTCTAAGCAGGTCAAAAGAATTCACGAACCGCTTGTTTTGCATCCTGGGCCATGGACAAAAGACCCCATTGTCGCATCGGACGAGCCTTTTTTTTTTATATTTCCCGGCTCGCCTTTGTCTTCGTAATTAGTTTGGGCGATTGGCGAGTTGACGGTGGGACGTTGTAATGGACGTCAGGAGTCATTGCTTCTCTGCTTTTTTGTATTTTGTTTTTTTGCTTTTTTTTTTAATTCTCTCGGGGTTAATATGATTGTGGTCTCTTGTATGTTTCTGCCCGACTGTCTGTTTTCGAATAATTGATGAGAGATTGAGTCTCTCTCTCTCTCTCTCTCTCTCTCTCTCTCTCTCTCTCTCTCAGTTTGACAGTTCGGGGTTCATTTGATTGTGGTCGTCTGTATGTTTCTGCTTTCTGTTTTTGAATAAGAGATGTGAGGTTGAGCTCTTCTCTCTCTCTCTCTCTCTCTCTCTCTCTCTCTCTCTCTCGTGAAGGTTAATTTGTTTGTCTATTTTCCTGATTTTGATTGATGGAGGGCTGTTTTGTCTGTTAGTGTGAGGTTGTTAAAATGCACGGGATTGTTGGACCTTGACTGTAATTAATTATTTCTTTCTCCTGTGGGAACATGTAAATGTGGTTACCTTTTGCTTTGGACTTGTGAGGGGATTCATTTTTTACTTTTTCGTGGCTTATCAAGTGTCTTGGGGCTAATTTCAGCTTTGTTTATTTGTGTTTGCTATTCCCGGGTTCCCGTGTGGGCCCAAGTGCCGTTAGTGCACCTCACACGGTGCACTGTAGCCATTACTTGAGGTTCTTTGAGGCGTCCCTTCGGCCCCTAGCTGCAACCCCTTTCATTCCTTTTACTGTACCTCCGTCCGTTTCATCTTTCTTCTGTCGTACCATCCACCGTGTACTAACAATAATTGTTTCATAGTGAAACTGCGAAGTTCTCCTTTTACACCTTTAAAACCATTTTACTCCCAGTTTCCTTATCAGCGCTGAATGACCCCTAGGGTCCCAGCGATTGGCCTTTGGCTTAAATTGCACATTGCGTCCATTCCATTCTATGCCCCTTTGGAATAGATTGTGGTATGTTGAATGGTGTTCATCTATTTTTCTCTCGTGTGTTGACTTGATTCGGGTTTTCGCTCTGCCCGTGTGTTACTTTTCTGTGTCAGGCTAATTTTGGGCTGGATTGTGTCCGGGAGCAATTACTACCGTTCTGGAATGACTTTTAATTGCCAGTTTATTTCTGGCTGATGAGGAGATGAGTTCACTGTTCGGGTGACTGCCCCAGTGCTTGAGTGTTGATTGTTGATTGTTTGTTCCTGGTTACTACCTCTTTGCTATACATTGCTGGGTGTCAGTGTTGGTCCGTCTTTTTGTCTCTCACGCGGTGAAGAGGTCTTGAATTGTCTGATTCCCATTCTGCGCTGGAGAGTAATGAATTGTCAGCCCGTCTTATGTCTGTTGTGAGGTGATATTGTGGTTTCACTGCCTGATTCTGAGTCTGTCTTTAGGTGCAGTCATCTGTGAATTGGTAAGGATGGAGCCGTCTTCTTTCCTTTCAAATGAGGCGAGATTGTAGTACCTTTTTCTCTGTAACTGGAGCGCCGTAAAAATTTTTAATTAAGGAAATTCTATTTTATATACATATATATATATATATATATATATATATATATATATATATATATATTTAAAATACAATTTCCTCAATTCAAAATTTGTAGGGCGCGTCCAGTTACAAAGAAAATGGTCTACAATTTCGCTGACAACGCAGCCTCACATATATATATATATATATATATATATATATATATATATATATATATATATATATATATATATATATATATATATATATATATATATATATATATATATATAGAATGTAAGCACCGTATTTTTGGAATTCAAGGGGGTTGGGGGCTTGGGTTGGAGGGAATAAGACCTGCCTCCATAGGCTCTGACCAACGAAGAGTTCGGAACCTATTAAAAAAAAAAAAAAGGTAGGAGGAGGTACTACAGGTGAGTAGGTTCTGGGTACGTCAAGGGCTTGGTGAGGACTCGCTGTGGTCGATCGTGCATTACTGCTCATGATGCGCGCGTAATGTGGTTGCCTTTGCTGGAGCCACCTAGACCGTGGCTGGAGCGAAATATTGCTGCCTTTCTCGCTGTCCAAAAGGACGACACCTTTGCATTGGGGTCTTTGGCTTGCACTTCTGAGGAGTCTCTTTGGATAGATGTGATTGTTAATCCTGTAATGCCCGTTTATATATATGCTTACCTGCATTGTGTTTTTCTCATTGTTCTGACTAGTCTTGCCTTCAGTAAAGGGTCGTAAGACCGAAAGATCTCGGGCAGTTCTCGTTTTTCATTTTCCTCCGTGGCATTACCTTTATATATATATATATATATATATATATATATATATATATATATATATATATATACATGCATATATATATATATATATATATATATATATATATATATATAGAGAGAGAGAGAGAGAAGAGAGAGAGAGAGAGAGAGAGATACATACATACATACATACATACATACATAACATACATACAATACATACATTATATATAATTATATATATATATATATATATATATATATATATTAGCGAGAGAAGAGAGAGAGAGAGAGTACTCAAAATATTCCTGTAGTTTTGCCTAGCTATTTTCCAGATATTCCTTTGTTAAGAATTAAATTTAGAACGAGAGAGAGAGAGAGAGAAAGTTGGCTTCGTCATTCTCGTGTTAATTTTTTGTTAGTTCTGCCGAATAATATATGCCTCTAGCACCACAAGTAGGTAGAAGGATAAATATGTCACTTATTAGCATGTGACAGCAAATGCAGCTGGGGCTTTCGTGTTCTTTCAGCTAATTTATGGTTACTTATTTATATATATATATATATATATATATATATATATATATATATATATATATATATTATATATATATATATATATATATATATATATATAGAGAGAGAGAGAAGAGAGATGAGAGAGAGAGAGAGAGAGAGAGAGAGCTTTTATCATTCACTTCGTGGACAGGCTTAGTCTATTTCGCCCCACCCATGTCTCTTCACTGTTTCCTCGAGAGTGGGACAGGTATGAAAGTTGACAGATCAGTGACGAACTTGCTTCATTTTTCTCTGACTAGGTAAGGACCTAGGTCCTGCTGTTGTGAATTCCCAGGTCCTCTTTTTATTTTTTTTTAATTAGGACCCAGGTCCTCATTTTATAAGGACCTAGGTCCTCTTTTTGTAAGGACCCAGGTCTTTGTTCTCAAAGCCTCAATTCCTCTTTTTGTAAGGACACAGTTCCTTCTTGTGTTAGGGCCCAGGTTCTCGTTTTGTTATTAGAACACAGGTCCTCTTTTTGCAAAGCTCCAGGTTCTCTTTTATTAAGACTTCCATCCTCATTCTTTAGAACATTGATCTTCTTTAATTGAAGGCTTGGATCCTCTTTAAACAGACAATTTTGTTCCTTCTGTTTCCTTTTTTTTTCTTTTTAAGCCTTGGGACAGAGATGAAAACAATTCCATTGGATTTAATACCAATATTTCTATCTTCCTTTTTACGAATCCTCTGCCTCTTTCTTTCCCACGCTCTTACGCCAAACCGTTGGCTATATTTATCTGCACTGGCTCCCATTTCTTTTTGGGAAGTCTCTGGAAATTTGGCTATTTTTGGCTGTATTGGCTATAATTGGTTCTGGGAGTTCTGCGGAAGGCTTGGAATAATGTGTTTTTAGGTCTCGGCCCGCGTATTTGCAGTAATTATTCTCAATTTTAGAATCTTACCGCTTTTTTTCTTTCTCCTTTTTTTTTTGCCTTCGATATCAGTGAACTTAGATTCACATCAACTGTGCATGTGATGTCTAGGCCCGTCCCTTACGACGCTCCTGATTGGCTGTTGATAAGCCAATCACAGGGCTGGAAACTCTGTCTCTCTAGAGAGTTCTCAAAGGCAGGATGTATATGCCACCTCTCCTGAGGGATACGTCTCTCAAAACAGGTGGAACATACGTACATCCTGCCTATGTGAACTCTCGAGAGAGACTTGAGAGTTTCCAGCCCTGTGATTGGCTTATCAACAGCCAATCAGGAGCGTCGTAAGGGACGGGCCTAGACATCACATGCACGGTTGATGTGAATCTACTATAATTGTTTGTTAAGCCCGAGGTACCGGGCAGGGGTATCTATTAATTGACCCTCTGTCTGTCTTTTCAGCCCAGTGTATATACGACCGTCCAGTGTTAAAGGGTTTTTGATAAACCCCAACTTTGAACTTAACCAGATACTGATTTTATTTTTCGAGTTAACCAGAGAGAGATTTCATATTGCACCGACGTACTCCGCTAAGGAAGAGGTCAAAGAGGTCAGGGTCATTCTTAGAGGTGTAAGGTCAAATATTAATTGCCACTGGATGCGAATTGTGTTCCACAAATGAATTTTGTTTATTTCCTATCTCAGTAAACCATACGTTTCAGGACTATATATATATACATTATATATGGTGTATATATATATATATAGATATATATATATATATATATATATCTATACAATATATATAAGACTATCACATTACCGTGATTCATATACATATATCGAACTACAAATGTCCTTTAATATCTAATTCGCTCTACCTCGGAATTAATATATTTTCATATATGCTTAACCGAGGGGGAATTTATTAAGCGATTATAGAATTGGCGATCGACAGGCGCGAACCAGCGACCTCCCAATTCCAGGACTGGCAGTGAAGCCTTAAACCACCCCGACACCGCAAGAGATATAAGTTCATGCCGCCTCCCACCTGAAATACCTTTCGCGCGGACAGGTATTTTTTGTTATGGAGATTGCAACCACCCATCTCGTTCTCGGTGGCGTGGTAGTGCTTTTGCCCGCACGTAGTCATCATATAAGTCTATCACATTACCGTGATTCATATACATATATCGAACTACAAATGTCCTTTAATATCTAATTCGCTCTACCTCGGAATTAATATATTTTCGTGTATACTTAACCGAGGGGGAATTAAGCGATAATAGAATTGGCGATCGACAGGCGCGAACCAGCGACCTCCCAATTCCAGGACTGGTTCGCGCCTGTCGTTCGCCAATTCTATTATTGCTTAATAAATTCCCCCTCGGTTAAGCATATATGAAAATATATTAATTCCGAGGTAGAGCGAATTAGATATTAAAGGAGATTTGTAGTTCGATATATACATATATATGTATACACATATATACGTATACAAGGATACGAGGAGCTTCAAGAATATAGTCCAACTAAACTCCGTCTTCCTGTGTGTTCCCAGAAGCATATAACTCATCTTTGCCTATGGTATAGACAAGGAGGCTCAGAGGAGAGTCACTTGTATACAGTTATATATTTCAAGAACATCCATTTTCTATGCTCGTGCGTTTTTCCTCCTGTTATTTCTGAAGCTTTATTACTCTTGGGTTTAGACGCAATTCCTTTTATGCTCCTATCATATGTTGTTTCATGCATTTCTCATGCAGTAATTCCTAAGGCCTCAGGTGAACGCGGGCTATGTAAACCAAAGCATTAAACCGCATTAAGAGGTTTTTATAGCTCACTAGATCATAAACCTTGAGAAGTCACACCTAACCAAGCTGAGAACAGAGAATAACGGGGGACAGGCGTGATCCCAGATAACTGTTTAGGTTTAGACTTTGCCTTTTTATTCATTTTTTTTATTTCTTTTTTACTGCAAATGAAATGCGTCTGTGCTCGTCTTGTTATTAAAAGTGCTCGAGTAATACGATGCAATGGAACACGTTTCTCGTGTAGGATTAGTATATAAATATAAATTAGAAGACTCAAAGATTTGACGGATCTTTTTATAAATTATTTTTTTATTCATGAGGACGTCCAGTTGGGACTGTGGGTATAACTTTAGCAAGAGGTTTATTTTTAACATTCTTTTAGGCGTCGAGGTTCAGTTGCGTTTACACTATCGTTATGAAGCATTTTAACCAAACTACTCTACTCCAAATTCAAAGCACTCATAAGCCATAAGTCCAAATTCAAAGCACTCATAAGTCATAAGTCCAAATTCAAAGCACTCATAAGCCACAAGTCCAAATTCAAAGCACTCATAAGCCATAAGTCCAAATTCAAAGCACTCATAAGCCATAAGTCCAAATTCAAAGCACTCATAAGCCATAAGTCCAAATTCAAAGCACTCATAAGCCATAAGTCCAAATTCAAAGCACTCATAAGCCATAAGTCCAAATTCAAAGCACTCATAAGCCATAAGTTCAAATTCAAAGCACTCATAAGCCATAAGTTCAAATTCAAAGCACTCATAAGCCATAAGTTCAAATTCAAAGCACTCATAAGCCATAAGTTCAAATTCAAAGCACTCATAAGCCATAAGTTCAAATTCAAAGCACTCATAAGCCATAAGTCCAAATACAAAGCACTCATAAGTCATAAGTCCAAATTCAAAGCACTCATAACACTGGCCTGAGTGATTTGTTCCTGAATAAGGCTCAAAAATAGATCAAGGACAGTTCGGTAGGAAGAGATCATGAGAAGAGCGGGTCGTATTTCGAGGCCAAAGGGACGTCGTTGCAAAGAACCTCCTTTCATACTGCATACAGTATGCCGCTTAATGACACCAGTTGATTAGTTCTTACATAAGTAACCAATAGGAAAACTGTACAGCATGTGATTTAAAAGAAATTGGTTTTCTTATCATATATATATATATATATATATATATATATATATATATATGTGTGTGTGTGTGGGTGTGTGTGTGTGTGTGTGTTGTGCGCGTTGTGTGTGTTATAGATAGATAGATAGATAGATGTATATATATATATATATATATATATAAGATTAGATAGATAAATAGATGTGTATATACATATATATATATATATATATATATATATATATCTATATATATATATGCGTATCGTATATGTATATATATATATATATATATATATATATGTGTGTGTGTGTGTGTGTCGTACTTCCTGACTTCATTAGAATCCATTGCAACTTCTCCACCTGACTAAAGATTCCTTGAGTAATATTTGGTGACAGCACAAGGCATTGGGAGTTGACGCTAGGTTTAACTCTCATATTTTATCCGATTGAGACTGACGCAATTGTATAAACTCGTAGCGAGGTTGAAAATTAATGATCTCCTCTCTCCTCGTATTTATCAGGAGTATTACGCCCCTCGTCTCTCTCTCTCTCTCTCTCTCTCTCTCTCTCTCTCTCTCTCTCTCTCTCTCTCTGTGCCACTCAATTCCCCACCCCCCCGATTTGTGGTTCTAGATGAATGCGTGCAAGGTTTGAAATACATTTATGATTATTATTAATTATTCAGAAGATGAACGCGGTTCATATGGAGAAAGCCCACAGTGGCCACTGAGTCGAGATTCAGGCTTCCAAAGAATATGGTGTTCATTTGAGCAATTGTAACAGAAGATAGGTAATAGGAAGCGCAAAAAGAAGAGATCGTTTATAAGAAAAGAAATACTAATTTAACAAATAAATGAATAATTAGATTAAAATGTAGGTGAAATACACCGAGAATTGTCGTAGGGTTGTAATGCATTGCATCTTTGCTTGGGCTTTTGAGGTTAACATAATAATTAACAATAATAATAATAATCTAGTGATACATTCCATCTTTGCTTCAACTTTTGAGGTTAAGCAAGAAAGATCTACTAATGCATTGCATCATTGAACTTCTGAGGTTAACAACAATAACAATATAGCAATGTAATGCATCTCTGCTTGAACTTTTGAGGTTAAACAATAATGAACTTTTGAGTTAACAATAAAAATAATCTATTAGTGCATTGGAACTTTGCTTGAAATTTTGAGGTAACAACAATACTAATTTAGTAATGCATTGCATCTGCTTGAACTTTTGAGGTTAACAACAATAATCTAGTATTGTAATGCAGCTTTCTTTGCCTGAACTCTTGAGGTTAACAACAATAACAGTTTAGTAATGCATTGCATCTCTTGCTTGAACTTTTGAGGTTAGCAACATTAATTATCCATGCACTTGCGAGTCATGATCATAAACCATACACGTGGTATTCATGACACCATCCCCTTAGCTTTTTAGATCTCTCCATACGAGTATAAGTCACGAATAGACAACGCCCCCTGGGGGGTGGGTGAGTATCGTCATCCGCTCCCATAACACGCGTTTGGGGGCGGGTATGATTAAGACGACTACAATCGGCAGCATCCCGTTGTTCTCCTCTCCCACTACTACTCGCTCCTTGACTGGAGTGGATGCTGCGTTAATCCCATTACGAGATTACGTTTAATCTCTCCCCTCTCCTTCGACCATTGGGATTCCAAGCTCGTCGTATACGAGATGATGATCCCAGTCGGTGATTGCGTTGATGGCTGAACGGGATTTTCATTTGGGTGGGACTCAGCAGGGCTGGGAATTGCATGAAAGTTAGCAAGTGTTTTGGGAGATTATTATTATTTAATTAATAATTATAATATATTATGACGAAATAAGACTCATACGTTACTAGCGTTCTGAGTATGCTCGGATATATGATATTTATTTATTCATTTATTTATTTCATTTTTATTATTATTATTATTATTATTATTATGAACAAGATTAAAAGGTTACTAGCATTTTGAGCATGCCTGAGTATATAAACTTTTCAGTAATGTATTTATTTATTATTAATATTATTATTATTACTATTATTATTGTTGTTGTTGTTGTTATTGTTGTTGTTGCAAAACAAGACTGAGCATACTAACATATGAATTTATTATTTATTGATTTATTGTTAATAGTATTATTATAAAGTGACTAGTGAATTTAAAAAGTATCATTAGGGCCTCCTAATTGATTTTATAGTATTTACTTTATTATTATTATTATTATTATTGATTGTATGCCGGAAGTAAACACTCTTTTAAACATGTTTTATTAAAGTAATTGCTGTCTCAGCTGAATTAATTTTGTATAAGTTCTTTTCTATTTTCCTAATCAATGTTTTCTCATTGTTGCTCACCAGATTAATCAACAATGAGAAAGCCATAATTGGGAAAATAGAGAAGAACCTATATAGAATTAATGCAGCTGATGCAGCAATTACTTTTAATAAAACATATTATTATTATTATTGTTATTGTTATTATTATTGGAAACAGACCTTCTTTCAAATATGTTTTATTAGAAATAATGGCAGAATTCACAGAATTGATTTTATACAAAATTCTTTCAATTCTCCTAATGATTTGTCTTTCTGGCACGCTGGTATTATAAAGCAGCTGTCCAATATTCATCGTATTGTAGGCCGTCAACGGAATTTCGGGCTGGTGTTATCAAAGGCAAACTGGTTATCAGGGACAGGCTGGGGTCGTCAACAGGTATACAGGTGTATCTCGTAGGTCGGGAATAGGCCGTAGTCGTCAGGGGTCTATCCAGTATTCCTTATTATTATTATTATTATTATTTTGGTAGAAGACCCTCTTTTAGGCAAATACTGTTAAAAAGAATGGCAGAATTAAGCGAGTTGATTTTATATATTGTTTTTTCTATTTTCCTTACAATTCGCTTCTCAGGCTCAGCGATGTTTCTGAGTAACTGACCAATATTCATATTGGGAATTTTCAAAAATCATAAATGCTGAAGGTCTTTTATTGGAACAGGATATCAGGTCCAGGTCAAGCAGGGGTCGTCGTCAGTGCTGGTTATTATTCCGTATGGCGTAGTTCAGTTCGGTGCCGGGTTCGTCTTCGGTTTAGGGGCTGGTATTGGTGCTGTATAGCTGGTATATCTGGTATACGTAACGTTTCGACCTTCTCGCAGGTCATCCTCGGACGAGTCGTTTGAAGAGACTGTAGCAAGGAAGTCTGTGTGGGGCGGTATTTATAGCGGCTCGGACCGGCCTAGAGTTGCATTCTCATTGGTCGGGCCGGTCTTGGACGAAGTCGTGGATCTCGCCTCGAAGGTCTCGGGGATTCTCTCGTGCGAGCGCCACAGTAGTGTGCCTGGGGATGAACGACAGGAATTCCGTCCGTAGCAGGAATCCTGTCATCCCGTGGGGGCTCCTGATCATCTGGTATTGTCGGGG
The DNA here is from genome assembly GCF_015104395.2 of Macrobrachium nipponense. NCBI lineage: Eukaryota > Metazoa > Arthropoda > Malacostraca > Decapoda > Palaemonidae > Macrobrachium > Macrobrachium nipponense. Next base: position 40,004,121 of record NC_087219.1, read on the forward strand.
GGTCGTTCGCTGCTCTCCCGGGCGGCGGTGGGAAGGAGAAACGTTTCTTGGGGGTGATGTTAAGATTTGGTTTCTCCTTGCCTATATGGAGGGCTTCTAAGAGGCGCAGACGTCGGGGATCCGATGTCTGGTCTATTATTTCGATATTGGAAGGAAAATATCATTTCTCTTTATCTGTTTGTTATGAGCAGTCCTGGCGTGGTTGAAGATTGCTCCTTCTTGAGCGTGGCAGGAGATTCGCTTGGAGAAACGCATGGAGGTCATACCGACGTATTTGCCGAGGCATCCTCGGACGGGGCATGTGTAACGGTATGACCACACTCGTCTTCTTCAAGGGATCCTGCAGGGGCACCGAAGGGTTGTTTCTCATCACCAGGCTGCTGTCGTCTTCTTCGTTTTATAATAGATAATTAACTTAATATTTTTGTCTGGGTCGGCGGGGCTGACGTTTTCGTCGATGATCTTTTTGAGGGCTTGTTCGTCCTCCTTGTACCTCCGGTGGAAGTGTCCCTTGTAGAACAGCTTGATGGGCTCTGCAACATCGGGGCGGGGTTCCTGGTGGTACCAGGCTTCCATATTTTTCCTTATAGATTCATCAACAGCACGATGGTGTGTCCGTTGTCGATGAGGACCTGGGCGGCGCGCTCAACACTGCTGTGTATCATTCCAGGAGGAGCAGTGTGAGAGGGCCCTCCTGACGAAAGGCGCTGATGGTGGAGCGCTTATACCTCTCAGGGCACTCGCCTCTCACCGTTCATGGCACATACCCAGGTTCGTCGGCCTCGTGTACACCTTCGTGCTGAATTCGGAATCTCGCTGTTCGACAAGAACGTCAAGGAAGGGGAGGCGGCGGTCTTCGCAATGTTCGATCGTGAACGTGAGGCAGCTGTGGTCGTGGAATGCACGTCGCAGCTGCTCTATCTCATCCTGGGAGTCGGCGCAGACGAAGGTGTCATCAATGTAGCGCACGTACATCCTCGGTTTGTTGGAGTTCTGGAAGACCCTCTCTTCGACGGTACCCATATAGAAATTGGCGAAAAGGACCCCTTTCTGAGAGGAACATCTTGGCCATTGTGCCTACATTTCGCTGTACAATCCTATCCTCTAGTTTTGGCAGGTTAGTTTCAAGCCTGAGGTTGCACAGCCTTGTCCATGTAGGTGCTCCTAGCATGAGTCTCATTGCATTGTTTTGAATGACCTCCAGTGATTCTTTCTGAGCCTCTGTCAGCCTTATCAGAGTGGGGGCAGCATAGTCCACCAATGTTCTGGTGCAGGCTAGGTAGTACTTCCTTTGTATGTGTTCATTTGCTCCTTCCTTCAGGGATGACATGTATCTCATGGCAGCAAGTCTTGCATTTGCTCTTTCTCTCAAGTACTTGATTTCTTCCTTGAAAGTTAGCTGCTGATCTATGACAACTCCTAGGTACATGTAGCTGTCTACCCATTCTATGTGCTCAGCTCCTATTGTTAGTGGTTGCAGCGGTCTGTGGCTTTTATTGTCATGGCCTTTGTTTGTTTTATTTATGTTTATTTTTAGGCCTAGCTCATTGATTTATTGTTGATGTCATTGAGTGCCCTTTGCATTCTGGGTACTCTAACAGCTCTCTTGCTACTACACACACATCATCGGCCATAGATGAAGATTTCTACGCCTTCTGGAAGCTGCAGGGAGGCTATATTCTCCATTAGTATATTGAATAGAAATGGACTCAGAATTCCTCCCTGAGGGTGCCATTTTCCAAGTCGTGGAATGTAGACATCACTCCTTGGAATTTTACTGGCTGCTTCTTCTCAGCGTAGTTTTTTGTCCAGGCTAGTAAGTGTCCTTGGACTCCCTTCCTTACTACTGATTGTAGTATTGCTGCTGGACTGGCTAGTCAAAAGCCTTTTCAAAATCTATGAAGACTACTGTGGCCTTCTTCTGATTTATATAGCTGAGAACATCTGTTATGCACTCTGTAGTTCCGACTCCTTCCTGATATGCATATAGCAACTAAAGATATTTCCAATTTCAAAAAACTAACCATGTACCTAAAGAATCTTTTCAGATCACCTACGGGCCGAACAAGGGAAAGGCCCGTGCCAACAAGAAGTGTTGGCTTAATACAACAACAACAACAATTCCTTGCTACAGTCTCTTCAAACGACTCGTCCGAGGATGACCTGCGAGAAGGTCGAAACGTTACGTAATACCAGATATACCAGCTATACCAGCACCAATACCAGCCCCTAAACCGAAGGACGAACCGGCACCGAACTGAACTACGCTACGGAATAATACCAGCACTGACGACGACCCACCCCTGCTTGACCTGGACTGATATCCTGTTCCAATAAAAGATTACCTTCAGCATTTATGATTTTTGAAAATTCCCAATATGAATATTGGTCAGTTACTCAGAAACATCGCTGAGCCTGAGAAGCGAATTGTAAGGAAAATAGAAAAAACAATATATAAAATCAACTCGCTTAATTCTGCCATTCTTTTTAACAGTATTATTATTATTGTTCAGTTCCTTCATCCTGCCAAGAAAGCTTCTCCAGAATCAACTGTACATTTGGTTAAAACGGTAAATCTGATCGATGATATTGAAAATACTACTAAAATAAAGATTACAACACAAAAACGTATTTCCACCATAAACATATTAAGATGCAAACAAATACACGATTATTAAGCAGTAAGCTCCTCATTCACACCATGACAATAAACATTCAAATTAACTTGGTGGTAAATTTTAATGTGGAAATTTTTTCTGGTATAACAAATGAATAGAGAGTACTTGGTGAAATTTGGGTTGAAGGAAGTTCCGCGTACTTCTTAATGCACCATTAACTTCACTCTAAACCTACTATAGTAGATCTGTCCCATACGACGCTCCTGATTGGCTGCTTCTAAGCCAATCACCGGGCTGGAAACTCTCAGTCTCTCTCGAGAGTTCACATAGGCAGGATGTATGTGTCCTCCTCTCCTGATGGATACGTCTTTCAAATGTATCCCTCAGGAGAGGTGGAACATGCATCCTGCCTGTGTGAACTCTCTCGAGAGAATGAGAGTTTCCAGCCCTGTGATTGGCTTATCAACAGTCAATCAGGAGCGTCGTAAGGGACTGGCTGGCCTGGACATCAGACGCACGGTTGATGTGAGTCTACTATAGAGACCTAACCCAACCTAATCGGTCCTAGCAAAACCGTGACCCTAGTAAGTGACCCACCCACTATTCGGCGTCAATGTAGCTTGAAATGACCTCCGGTCTGTCGTATAATTGTTTCACATTCCAAATGAATATAAGTTAATACCGAGACAGTGGCAATGACTGAACTAAGCTGTAAATTGTCTTGCTTAAATCAGGTTGATTTTCAACCAGTTTGATTATTTCTTCACACAATTAACTTACAGAATTAGGGAATTCGTAGCCCAGCTCTTTGTTTCCTGAAAACCATTTGGAAAATATATGCCTGTATCAGCTATTTAACAATTACATGATAATACGTTGCAATTAAATGAGGCTACAAGATAAAAAAATAATGCCTTTTCTTAATTCCAGAGGTTCTTTATTCCTCACAACGTTGGACTTAGGAACAGCCTCCCAGAGGAAGTCGTGGCATTACTGCCCTAATGCTACTCTCCTTGCATTTGAATCCGTTTTTATCTATTTTTTAATTAATTTATTTATTTTTTCCTTTCTGTATTTCCCTCTACTCCGTCTTACTTCTTCCCAATGAACACCATAATATTCTTTGTTAGCCTGAATTTCAAGTCAGTGGCCCCTGTGGACTTGTTCCTTATGAATTGGTTTCATCTTCTGAATAATAATAATAATAATAATAATATAATAATAATAATAGGAATAATAATAATAATAATAATGATAATGATACTCCAATGAAAAATATAGTGAAATCTTACAAATATTCAGTGAATAGAAAAATACTGCTCACATAAAAAAAAATGTAATCAATCAGAACGCTGACGCAAATTATTTCGTTGGATATTATAATGGATGAATCCTCTACTGTATTAACCAGTCCTTTTATTTGACTGTAATTTATTTTATTAATTAATGGCCAGTCCGTTTTAATTAAAAAAATGAAGCTTCAGGTACAAATTACATGAATCCGGGTTCTGTATATTTCCAAGCATACATATAACATATATGCAGTCTATATATATATATATATATATATATATATATATATATATATGTGTGTGTGTGATGTGATATATATATATATATATATATATATATATATATAGATATTATATATATATATATATATATATATATATATATATATATATATATATATATATATATATATATATATATATATAGAGAGAGAGAGAGAGGATCAGAGAGAGAGAGAGTAGAGAGAGAGAGAGAGAGAGAGAGCTCTTATATTCAGGAATGGAAAGATTGAAAATGAATGATAATTTCTTTGGGCTTGAAGAATATAAAGAGGTGGCTGTGTTATGTGGTCTCTGAAAAGTAAGACAGGCGATATTCAGACACTTAGATAAGGAACTACGTTTGGTTCAGACAAGTAAGAAGGTGTATAGGTCAAGTGTTTATTACGAAACAATCATGTGAGCTGTTTGAAGCATACAAGGAGAGAGAGAGAAACTTGTGATCGCATTCAAAGAGATGCAATGTGGTGCATGTTACGAATGCTCTGTTGAACTGAATTGAATTGTATTGAAACGAATAAGGAATTTAGGCTGACAGTAAAAGGTTACAAATGTGTAACAGGAGGAAAACTTCAAAGCAGTTGCACAATGGAGAAATTGTTAGGAGAGGTTGGAAAGTAAGTTGGAAGAAAGAGAATATGAAAGGATGTACAGTAAAAGGAACGAAAAGGGTTGCAGCTAGGGGCCGAAGGCACGCTGCAAAGAACCTATAGTAATACCTACAGTGCACTGCATGAGTTGCACTGGCGGCACTACACTCCTACGGGGGCGAATGCTTTGTAAACACGTTTTCATTTCGATCGTCCTTGTGTCCTATTGCCTGTGGCTCTAAAACAGCTGAGGTTTGGTGCAAGTTTCAGTAACCATTTTCTTTTTATTTGTAAATACAGGGACGCGTTAACCCTGCGATTAAAGGCCTGTCCACACGAGCGGGCCTGATCGGCGTGCTCCGGGGTTGACGGGCAAATCCTGACGGGCTTACCCGAGAATGTTGTCCACACAGGTGAGGCCATGGAGACGTGGGCGTGCCCGACGATGCCAGTAGTATGTTCAGTGCGGTATGATAAACATGATGCTTACCGCAAAGAAGATATTGTGTAGCATGATAATTACTTTTGTGTGTGATGAAAAAGAAGAGAATATGGTGCAAAGAGTGGCTCGGTTAAAGAATTGTATATGGTTAACGTACGTCTGCCAGGGTCGAAGCTCAAGCCATCGGGCAGCACCATGGTGATTTTGCTACAAGACCCATCGGGCAATTTGACGGTTTGCCCGTCAAGTGTGCCCGTTAGAGGGGAAGTCCGCCGATCAGGCCCGGTCGTGTGCCAGCGCGAATCAGAGAAATTTATTTCTTGTGATTAGGAATTCATCTCGATATAATGTGGTTCGGATCTAACAATAAGCTGTAAGTCCCGTTGCTAAGTAACCAATCGGTTCCTAGCCGCGGAAAAATATCTAATCCTTTGGGCCAGCCCTATAGGAGAGCTGTTGATCAGCTCCGTGGTCTGGTTAAACTAAGATATACTTAACTTATCCGGGCTTGGGACTTGCATCTATTAGTTAATAAAGCACAAAACCTCCATCTATTACTAGTTAATAAAGAAAAAAAAGGCTTTTTGATTATCAGGTGGTTTAACAAAGAGTGTTTGCAATCTGGCCCAGTTTCCAAAAGACATATTTGGTGAAAATAAATGACTTTTTATTCTTTTATTCTCTAAATTGTGTATATGCAAAAAAACCATATACAATATATAAAGTATAAAAAAACATATAAAGTATATGTTTTTAAGGGCACACTCCGCCCAATCGAATTGGAACTTTGCAAGAGAAGTTTGTAAATGGAATTTTTCAGACAAGTTTAGTTTATCTGTTTAGGAAATACGAAGGAGGGCGGGAAATTCTACATCCTGAAGGGCTGTTCAAGCCGGTTGACCCGCGAGTTCATGACTTCCACGCCGAATCTTTCGGGTGAAGTAGATGAAAATTGATGTTATAATAAAAGTAGAAGGTTGACTAAGTCATTAAAAGGCCCTACTACTGGCTCCGTGTTCGTCTTCTTCCTTTACTTTATACTAACTCCATTTTCTTTTTCATTGTTTTATTGATCTTGTTCCCGTAGGGTGGGAAATGCCGCCAGTTGTACCTCATGTGGTATACTGTAAGCATTACTTAAAGTTCGTTGCAGCATCCCATAGGCCCCTAGCTGCAACCTTTGTCATTCCTTTTACTATACATCTGTTCATATTCTCTTCCATCTTACTTTCTACCCACTCTTAACAATTGATTCATAGGCGACTGTTTTGTGGTTTTCCTCCTGTTAAACCTTTCAGACTTTTTTAGCCTCCATGTCCATTTCAGCGCTGAATGACCTCATAGGTACCAGCGCTTGGCCTTGGTCTTTAATCCCATATTCTATTCTATTTATCTGTTTGTTGACGCATTTTAACTAAATGATTGATTGAATGATTTGACATTCTTCGCTCTAATGTGTCTTTTTTTTTCATCATTCGGTCAACCTCTTCCGATAAAGCTTGCGTATTTGCAAATTATTGGCTTCACAGGATGGGTCCACCCGAATTTTTGTGCGGTTTCAGTAATAATAATAATAATACAGCAAGGGAGCTCTGTGGTCTAGTGGTAAAGATGCTTTCCTTGCCAGCGACGGGTCTAGGGTTCGAATTTTGTGGAATTTATGGAAAGCAAAGCGATTTATACACATTCTGCTAAGTTTCATAATGCCTCTTTTTAACAGTCGACTGTGCTGGGTTGCAATATTATTATTTTTTTATTTATTTTATTTATTTATTTATTTTCTTTTTTTGCTCTATCACAGTCCTCCAATTCGACTGGGTGGTATTTATAGTGTGGGGTTCCGGGTTGCATCCTGCCTCCTTAGGAGTCCGTCACTTTTCTTACTATGTGCGCCGTTTCTAGGATCACACTCTTCTGCATGAGTCCTGGAGCTACTTCAGCCTCTAGTTTTTCTAGAATCCCTTATTATTATTACTATTATTATTATTATTATTATTATTATTATTATTATTATTATTATTATTATTATTATTATTAAAAATAATGGCAGAATTACCAGCGTGCAAAAAAAAAAAGAAAAAAAAACAAATCATAAGGAGAATTGAAAGAATTTTGTGTAAAATCAATTCTGTGAATTCTGCCATTATTTTCAATAAAACATGTTTGAAAGGTCTGTTTCCAGCATATTATTATTATTATTAATTATTATTATTATTATTATTATTATTATTATTATTATTATTATTATTATTATTATTATTATTATTATTTTGGTAAAATACCCTCTTTTAGGCAAATTCTGTCACAGAAAATGGCAGAATTAAGCCATTTGATTTTATATATTGTTTTCTCTATTTTTCCTATCATCTGCTTCTCTGTCTCAGCGATGTTTCAGAATAACTGGCCAATATTCATACTGGGAAATTCTACAATACATACTGAAGGTGTATCTTTTATTAAAACAGGATTCGCTGCCTGCGACCCCCTGCTTGACCTGGACCTAAGATCTTATGTTGTTAATACCAGTTTACCTGAATGACATCAGAATCCGTTTTTTTAATAAAAGATCACCTTCAGCATTTTTTAGGATTTCCCAGTACGAATATTGCCCAGTTACTCTGCAAAAACGGAGCCAGAAAAGCGGATGATAAGAAAAATAGAGAAAACAATATTATTATTATTATTATTATTATTATTATTATTATTATTAATTATTATTATTCAGAAGACAAGCCCTATTCATATGGAACAAGCCCACAGGGGCCACTGACTTGAAATTCAAGCTTCTAATAATAATAATAATAATAATAATAGTGGCAAAAGCCCTCCACTGGAGACTGTGCAAGAAACATCAGCTACCTTGCAATAATAAGTGGTACGAGCACCAACCTGAAGGAGTGATAGAAAACGATCAGGCAAAGATCCTCTGGGACTATGGTATCAGAACAGATAGGGTGATACGTGCAAATAGACCAGACGTGACGGTGATTGACAAAATCAAGAAGAAAGTATCACTCATTGATGTCGCAATACCATGGGACACCAGAGTTGAAGAGAAAGAGAGGGAAAAAAATGAATAAGTATCAAGATCTGAAAATAGATATAAGAAGGATATGGGATATGCCAGTGGAAATTGTACCCATAATCATAGGAACACTAGGCACGATCCCAAGATCCCTGAAAAAGGAATCTAGAAAAACTAGATGGCCGAAGTAGCTCCAGGACTCACGCAGAAGGTGTGATCCTAGAAACGGCGCACGTAGTAAGAAGTGATGGACTCCTAAGGAGGCAGGATGCAACCCGGAACCCCACACTATGAATGCCACCCAGTCGAATTGGAGGACTGTGATAGAGCAAAAAAAAATAAAATAAAATAAAAAAAAAATAAAATATAATAATAATAATAATAATAATAATAATAATAATAATAATAATAATAATAATAATAATAATACAGAGACAGGAGAATGACAAACAGAACAGAGGAATGGCACAAACCAATGCACGGACAATACATGAGACAGACTAAAGAACTAGCCAGCGATGACACGTGGCAATGGCTACAGAGGGGAGAGCTAAAGAAGGAAACTGAAGGAATGATAACAGCGGCACAAGATCAGGCCCTAAGAACCAGATATGTTCAAAGAACGATATATGGAAATAACATCTCTCCCGTATGTAGGAAGTGCAATACGAACTGAAACCATAAACCACATAGCAAGCGAATGTCCGGCACTTGCACAAAACCAGTACAAAAAAAAGAGGCATGATTCAGTGGCAAAAGCCCTCCACTGGAGCCTGTGCAAGAAACATCAGCTACCTTGCAGTAATAAGTGGTACGAGCACCAACCTGAAGGAGTGATAGAAAACGATCAGGCAAAGATCCTCTGGGACTATGGTATCAGAACAGATAGGGTGATACGTGCAAATAGACCAGACGTGACTTTGATTGACAAAATCAAGAAGAAAGTATTACTCATTGATGTCGCAATACCATGGGACACCAGAGTTGAAGAGAAAGAAAGGGAAAAATGGATAACCATCAAGACCTGAAAATAGAAATAAGAAGGATATGGGATATGCCAGTGGAAATTGTACCCATAATCAATAGGAGCACTAGGCACGATCCCAAGATCCTTGAAAAAGGAATCTGGAAAAACTAGAGGCTGAAGTAGCTCCAGGACTCACGCAGAAGAGTGTGATCCTAGAAACGGCGCACATAGTAATAAAAGTGATGGACTCCTAAGGAGGCAGGGTGCAACCCGAACCCCACACTATAAATACCACCCAGTCGAATTGGAGGTCTGTGAGAGACCAAAAAAAAATTGTGTGTATATATATATATATATATATATATATATATATATATATATATAAAAGAATAATAATAATATTATTATTATTATTATTATTATTTTTATTTTATTTTTTGTTTTATTTTTTTTTTTATTTTTTTTTTGCTCGATCACAGTCCTCCAATTCGACTGGGTGGTATTTATAGTGTGGGGTTCCGGGTTGCACCCTGCCTCCTTAGGAGTCCATCACTTTTCTTACTATGTGTGCCGTTTCTAGGATCACACTCTTCTGCATGAGTCCTGGAGCTACTTCAGCCTCTAGTTTTTCTAGATTCCTTTTCAGGGATCTTGGGATCGTGCCTAGTGCTCCTATGATTATGGGTACGATTTCCAGTGGCATATCCCATACCTTCTTATTTCTATTTTCAGATCTTGATACTTGTCCATTTTTTCCCTCTCTTTCTCTTCAAACTCTGGTGTCCCATGGTATTGCGACATCAATGAGTGATACTTTCTTCTTGACTTGTCAATCAACGTCACGTCTGGTCTGTTTGCACGTATCACCCTATCAGTTCTGATACCATAGTCCCAGAGGATCTTTGCCTGATCGTTTTCTATCACTCCTACAGGTTGGTGCTCGTACCACTTATTACTGCAAGGTAGCTGATGTTTCTTGCACAGGCTCCATTGGAGGGCTTTTGCCACTGAATCATGCCTCTTTTTGTACTGGTTCTGTGCAAGTGCCGGGCATTCGCTTGCTATGTGGTTTATGGTTTCATTTTTCGTATTGCACTTCCTACATACGGGAGAGATGTTATTTCCGGCTATCGTTCTTTGAACATATCTGGTTCTTAGGGCCTGATCTTGTGCCGCTGTTATCATTCCTTCAGTTTCCTTCTTTAGCTCTCCCCTCTGTAGCCCTTGCCAATTGTCATCGCTGGCTAGTTCTTTAGTCCGTCTCATGTATTGTCCGTGCATTGGTTTGTTGTGCCAGTCCTCTGTTCTGTCTGTCTTTCTCCTGTCTCTGTATATTTCTGGGTCTTCGTCTACTTTTATCAGTCCTTCTTCCCACGCACTCTTTAGCCACTCGTCTTCACTGGTTTTCAGATATTGCCCCAGTGCTCTGTTTTCGATATTGACGCAGTCCTCTATACTTAGTAGTCCTCTCCCTCCTTCCTTTCGTGTTATGTATAGTCTGTCCGTATTTGCTCTTGGGTGTAGTGCTTTGTGTATTGTCATATATTTCCTGGTTTTCTGATCTATGCTGCGGAGTTCTGCCTTCGTCCATTCCACTATTCCTGCGCTGTATCTGATTACTGGCACTGCCCATGTGTTTATGGCTTTTATCATTATTTCCGGCATTGAGTTTTGACTTGAGTATCGCCTTGAGTCGTCTGCATATATTCTTTCCTGATCGTGTCCTTCATCTTGGTGTATTTTATCCCCTCCTCCCATTATTCCCAGGTATTTGTATCCCGTCTCATCTATGTGTTTGATGTTGCTCCCATTTGGTAGCTTTATCCCTTCAGTTCTCGTTACTTTGCCTTTTTGTATGTTGACTAAGGTGCATTTTTCTATTCCAAACTCCATCCTGATGTCCCCAGATACAATCCTTACAGTCTGGATTAGGGTATCTATTTCCTTGATGCTCTTACCATACAGCTTGATGTCGTCCATGAACTTCAGATGGTTGATTATTATTATTATTATTATTATTATTATTATTATTATTATTTATTATTCACGGACAAACCCTATTCATATGGAACCAGCCCACGGGGGCCACTGACTTGAAATTCAAGCTGCCAAAGAATTTGGTACCAGTTCATTAGGAAGAAGTCAGAGAAGGTAGTGGGAAATAAAGAAAGAAGAGATCGCTTATTAAAAGATGAAAATGAGTTAGCAAATTGGATAGGAAAAGGAAAAAGATTTAAGTAAATTATTAAGATGCAAGGAGAATTGTATTAGGGTATTGATGCATTCCAGCATCGCTTGAACCTCCGGGAGGTAGTTCCAGAGCCCAGCAGTGAGAGGAATAAAGGACCTCTGGAAAACTGAGAAGTTCGAAGTGAGGAAAGAAGAATGGACGAATCCGACGAACACGTCCCAAAACACTTGCTGGAAACCCACAAGGTTGAAAAATGCTTGTAGGCGAAAAATAATAATAATAATACATTTATATAAAGTACATTTACCGAAAACCCGAAACCACTTCATCACATACTGAAGGCTACACACGAACTTGAACAGTTTGCGTTACATACCTAACGGTTACGTAAGTTACTCAATCCACAATTACGTAACGGATACAGCCGGAGTACTGTGGGCGTACGTAAGAGTCCGCACCGTGGGAGGAGCAGTAATTACAGTCATCAGATGTACGAGATGATGAGACCATCGTATAGTTGTGATGGTCATTTAGCGTTTTCAGGTTTGCATGTCGGGCCCCACTGCCGCACCGGGGCTAATGTGTTGGTCTTTGATTATTATTTCATTATTATTATTTTATTATCATTATTATTATTTTCATTTTGTGTGTGGGCAGGAATGTATAAACTTTACGACTCTAGACGTCTAAACACATTATTATTATTATTATTATTATTATTATTATTATTATTATTATTATTATTATTATTATTATTATTATTATTATTTTGTGTGTAGGCAGGAATGTATAAACTTTACGAGTCTAGACGTCTAAACATTATTATTATTATTATTATTATTATTATTATTATTATTATTTATTATTATATTATTATTATTATTATTATTATTATTATTATTTTATTATCATTATTATTATTTTCATTTGTGTTTGGGCAGGAATGTATAAACTTTAGGACTCTAGCGTCTCTAAACATTATTATTATTAAAAAATTCCTCATAGTAGCACGAGTCTTCAAATGGAGAAACAAATCCACAGTTATGTAAATGTACATATATTTAAGTTTAAAACAGAAAGGATAGCTTTCGGGAATCTGTACGGTTCCCCTATCAGGGGAACGTACAGATTCCCGAAAGCTATCCATTTCTGTTTAAACTTAAATATATGTACATTTACATAACTGTGGATTTGTTTCTCCATTATTATTATTATTATTATTATTATTATTATTTGTGTGGGGGGAGGAATGTATAAACTAAGGACTCTAGACGTCTAAACATTTATTATATTATTATTATTATTATTATTATTATTATTATTATTATTATTTGTGTGGGTGGAGGAATGTATAAACTTTAGGAATCCAGACGTCCAGATATTATTATTTATTATTATTTTATTATAGAGTGGGGAAGGGGAGGAGGGGGGAGGAGAAAGAGTGGGAAGGGGAAGGGGAAGAGGTGGGAAGGGGAAGAGAGTGGGGAGGAGAAAGAGCGGGGAAGGGGAAGAGTGGGGAGGAGAAAGAGTGGCGAAGGGAAAGAGTAGGGAGGAGAAGAGCGGGAAGGGTGAAGAGTGAGGAGGAGAAAGACGTGGGGAAGGGGAGAAAGAGCGGGGAGGAGAGAGAGTGGCGAAGGGAAAGAGTGGGTGGGGAGGAGAAAGAGCGGGGAAGGGGAAGTGAGGAGAAAGAGCGGGGAAGGGGAAGAGTGGGGAGGAAAGAAAGAAAGATGGGGAAAGGGGAAAAGAGGTGGGAGGGAATAAACGTTTGTCTAAAAGTAAGAAAGGAGAAAAGAGAACGACCTTTCTTTACTCAAGACTTTTGACCTTTTGGTGGCCAATAAAAGCGCTTTTGTAATCACTGAATTAATGCTTCACGGAACATTCATCATCAATGATTTTTTTTGTTTTTTTTTTTGTGGGGGGGTGGGAGGGGCCGGTTCAGCCGTTTATCACTAATTACTAATTTACTTTAGCCATATCATTCGATTACGAGTCGGTTTTTATTTAATTGCTTGGCTAGATTACCTAGTTTTTTTTATTATGTAGCCAAGCATTCTAAATAGATAATGTAAGTGATTCCTGTAGCTTTAGTTTAAAAGAAGCGGATTAATTATTATTTATTATTATTTATTATTATAACATAATTTATTATTATTATTATTATTATTATTATATTATGATTATTTTTGTTGAAAAAGAAACCCACAAAATCACTTTGTAACTTGTTTACTTCTAAGTATTTACATTTAGTTTTACTTGTTTACTTAGAAGTAAACAAGTTACAAAGTGATTTTGTTGGTTTCTTTTTCAATCTTCAGAAGAAAACTGAAAGAAGTTTTTGTTTGGTTGATTATTATTATTGTTATTATTATTATTATTATTATTTTTTTTTTTTTTTTTTTTTTTTTTTTTTTTTTTGCTCTATCAGAGTCCTCCAATTCGACTGGTGTATTTATAGTGTGGGGTTCCGGGTTGCATCCTGCCTCCTTAGGAGTCCATCATTTTCTTACTATGTGTGCCGTTTCTAGGATCACACTCTTCTGCATGAGTCCTGGAGCTACTTCAGCCTCTAGTTTTTCTAGATTCCTTTTTCAGGGATCTTGGATCGTGCCTAGTGCTCCTATGATTATGGGTACGATTTCCACTGGCATATCCCATATCCTTCTTATTTCTATTTTCAGATCTTGATACTTATCCATTTTTCCCTCTCTTTCTCTTCAGCTCTGGTTTCCCATGGTATTGCGACATCAATGAGTGATACTTTCTTCTTGACGTTGTCAATCAACGTCACGTCTGGTCTGTTTGCACGTATCACCTATCCGTTCTGATACCATAGTCCCAGAGGATCTTTGCCTGATCGTTTTCTATCACTCCTTCAGGTTGGTGCTCGTACCACTTATTACTGCAAGGTAGCTGATGTTTCTTGCACAGGCTCCAGTGGAGGGCTTTTGCCCCTGAATATGCCTCTTTTTTTGTACTGGTTCTGTGCAAGTGCCGGGCATTCACTTGCTATGTGGTTTATGGTTTCATTTTTCGTATTGCACTTCTACAATATGGGGAGAGATGTTATTCCGTCTATCGTTCTTTGAACATATCTGGTTCTTAGGGCCTGATCTTGTGCCGCTGTTATCATTCGCCTTCAGTTTTCCTCTTTAGCTCTCCCCTCTGTAGCCATTGCCAATTGTCATAGCTGGCTAGTTCTTTAGTCTGTCTCATGTATTGTCCGTGCATTGGTTTGCTGTGCCAGTCCTCTGTTCTGCCTGTCTTTCTCCTGTCTCTGTATATTTTTGGGTCTTCATCTACTTTTATTAGTCCTTCTTCCCATGCACTCTTTAGCCACTCGTCTTCACTGGTTTTCAGATATTGCCCCAGTGCTCTGTTTTCGATGTTGACGCAGTCCTCTATACTTAGTAGTCCTCTCCCTCCTTCCTTTCGTGTTATGTATAGTCTGTCCGTATTTGCTCTTGGGTGTAGTGCTTTGTGTATTGTCATATGTTTCCTGGTTTTCTGATCTATGCTGCGGAGTTCTGCCTTCGTCCATTCGACTATTCCTGCGCTGTATCTGATTACTGGCACTGCCATGTGTTTATGGCTTTTATCATATTTCCGGCATTGAGTTTTGACTTGAGTATCGCCTTGAGTCTCTGCATATATTCTTTCCTGATCGTGTCCTTCATCTCTTGGTGTTTTATATCCCTAATATCATAATAATAGATCAGACAACAGATCCCCGACGTCTGCGCCTCCTAGAAGCCCTTCATATAGGTAAGGAGAAACCAAACTTAAATATAACACAAGAAACGTTTCTCCTTCCCACCGCCGCCCGGAGAGCAGCGAGCGACCCCCCGACGATGCCAGATAATCAGGAGCCCCCACAGGATGATACGATTCCTGCTACAGACGGAATTCCTGACGTTCATCATCCCCAGGCACACTACTGTGGCGCTCGCACAAGAGAATCCCCGAGACCTTCGAGGTTACGGGGCTGCTCTGTGAGCAAGAGCCCGTGCTGGCACAAGGCCAGCTTAATCTTAATCTTAAACAACAACTTCGAGGCGAGATCCACGGCTTCGCCCAAGACCGGCCCGACCAATGAGAATGAACTCTAGGTCCGTGCCGCTATAAATACCGTTCCGCAAACTTTCTTGCTACAGCTCTTCAACCGACTAGTCCGAAGATGACCTACGAGAAGGTCGAAACGTCACGTAATACCAGCTATACCAGCACCAACACCAGCCCTTAATCCAAAGACGACCCTGGCCCGAACTGAACTACGCTTACGGAATAATACCGGCACTGACGACGACCCCCCCTGCTTGACCTGGACTGATATCCTGTTCTAATAAAAAAATTCCTGGCAGCATTTACAATTTTTTGAAAATTCCCAATATGAATATTGGCCAGTTACTCAGAAACATCGCTGAGCCTGAGAAGCGAATTGTAAGGAAAATAGAAAAAACAATATATAAAATCAACTCGCTTAATTCTGCCATCCTATTTAACAGTATTATTATTATTATTATTATTATTATTATTATTATTATTATTATTATAGCTGTTTCCATTGCCTTTATTGTATAACGATATTTCTATTCGTCTTAAAATTTTCTTGTTATCGCCATGTTGTATAACTATTTTTCTATTCGTATTAAAATTTTCTTGTTATCGCCATGTAGCTGTTTTATCAAAGTTTCTAAGGACATATTATTATTATTATTATTATTATTATTATTATTATTATTATTATTATTATTATTATTATTATTATTATTATTTCATCTCAATGGACGAACCACTTGTCATGAACTTGGCAAGCGAGCCCCAACAGAAGCGAATGGCAGGAGAAAGGAATAAAGGAATACAAACAGATGTTGATGATGATTAAACAGAACATCGCGATAAGTATTGAGAGTCATTATTTGCACGACAATAGTCCGTAATTAGCGAAGGAAGGAGTGCTTTGATTAAACCCATTACGATAAGAGGTACGGATCCTGATTGTTTGAATTAAAGAAACTATGTAATCAGTGAGGGTTGGAGTGTTTTGAGTAAACGCCAGGACTATATAGCAGTTCTGCTTGCTCCTTTAAAGCAGAGATCATCCAATTATCGAGGATAAAAGAAAATCAATTGGTTACGTCTGTCAAAATTCGTGGCGCAGAAATTCTCTTATCTCTGATATAGGCGCGGAACTGAAAGGCAGTTTTGCTTGCTACTTTCTGCTTGCTGCTTTAAGCAGATATCATCCAATTATCGAGACAATAAAGATCAATGGGTTACGATTGTTAATTCGAGGGACGGAAATAAAGTCTTGTTTCAGATTCAGGCATTGGACTTGATAGCAGTTCTGCTTGCTCATTTCTACTTAATCCTTCAAGCAGAGCTCATCTAGTTGTTGAGGATAAAAGAAATCAGTGGGTTGCGTCTGTCAGAATTCGGGGAACTGAATAGCAGCAAGTTCTGCTTGCTCCTCTAAGCAGGGATCATCCAATTATCGAGGATGGCAATGGGTTCTTCTGCCAGAGTAGTAGGGGGCAGAAAAGTCCCTTATCTCAGATTCCGTCTTTCACGTCTGTGAGCGTTTATGGAGCAGAATGGAAAAGCCTCATTATTTCAGAGTCTATGTTGCGGAGAGATTTAATCGGTAATGTTTGTAAGTGTTTATGGCGCAAAGTAGAGGCGATACTCGTCGTAAAATGATTATTAAAATCACTGAAGGATTCAATCCGTCACTTCTGCGACTTTGAAGTATTACAAAGCTGAGGAAAGATTCACTCAGTCGTGTCTGTTGGCGTTCGTGCTACGAAAGAGAAAAGGCGGACTCGAAATTGACAATGTAACTTTAACTTAGTTCGCCATGCTTAAATAATCAGACCGCTTCCTCGCCATTATACTATATTGCCCGCGTTTTAATTGGCACATTCTTCTCTCTCTCTCTCTCTCTCTCTCTCTCTCTCTCTCTCTCTCTCTCTTATTTATATATATATATATATATATACTATATATATATATGTATATATATATATAGTTAGTTGTGTGTGAAAGACAAGATAGCGACGCCATGACTAAAATATGTATAGCCATGCAGGGAAAATTAACTATATATAATATATATGTATATATATTTCTTCGCTGTGATAGGTAAATACCTCTTTTGTATTGTTGAACAACAGTATTAGATGACCTTATAGATTCCAGTTCATGTTCAGCAACGTTCTGAAGAAACTCTCTCTCTCTCTCTCTCTCTCTCTCTCTCTCTCTCTCTCTCTCTCTCTCTCTCTCTCTCTCTCTCTCTCTCTCTCTCTCATATTCTACGTGTTTTCTGTCACGTTAACCTGATAATGTTTTCGAAATGATATACCTTTGTTGTCCAAAACTTGTCAGAGTAAGGTAATTATGCATTTTATTCCTTTTTTTTAATAAGAGTAAGGTAGTCATGCATTTTATCCCTTTTTTTTATAAGAGTAAGGTAGTCATGCATTTTATCCCTTTTATTTTAATAAGAGTAAGGTAGTCATGCATTTTTCCCCTTTTTTTCTTTTTTTTAAAAGATTAAGGTGTTTTCATGCCCATTTTATCCCTTTTTTTTAATAAGAGTAAGGTAGTCGCATTTTTTACTTTTTTTTAATAAGAGTAAGGTAGTCATGCATTTTATCCCTTTTTTAATAAGAGTAAGGTAGTCATGCATTTTATCCCTTTTTTTAATAAGAGTAAGGTAGTCATGCATTTTATCCCTTTTTTTTTAATAAGAGTAAGGTAGTCATGCATTTTTATCCCTTTTTTTAATAAGGAGTAGGTTTTAGTCCTGTTTTATCCCTTTTTTTTAAGGTAAGGTAGTCATGCTTTTTATCTTTTTTTAAATAAGAGTAAAGGTAGTCATGCATTTTATCCCTTTTTTTAATAAGAGTAAGGTAGTCATGCATTTTATCCCTTTTTTTTTTAAAAGGTAGTAGTCATCATTTTATCCCTAAGAGTAAGGTAATCATGCATTTTATCCCTTTTTTTAATAAGATTAAGGTAATCATGCATTTTTATCTTTTTTTTAATAAGAGTAAGGTATCAATGCTTTTATCCCTTTTTGTAAGAGAAGGTAGTCATGCATTTTATCCCTTTTTTTAATAAGAGTAAGGTAGTCATGCATTTTATCCCTTTTTTTAATAAGAGTAAGGTAGTCATGCATTTTATCCCTTTTTTTAATAAGAGTAAGGTAGTCATGCATTTTATCCCTTTTTTTTAATAAAGAGTAAGGTAGTCATGCATTTTATCCCTTTTTTTAATAAGAGTAAGGTAATCATGCATTTTATCCCTTTTTTTAATAAGAGTAAGGTAGTCATGCATTTTATCCCTTTTTTTAATAAGAGTAAGGTAGTCATGCATTTTATCCCTTTTTTTTAATAAGAGTAAGGTAGTCATGCATTTTATCCCTTTTTTTTAATAAGAGTAAGGTAGTCATGCATTTTATCCCTTTTTTAATAAGAGTAAAGGTGTCCATCATTTTATCCCTTTTTTTAATAAGGAGTAAGGTTTTAATCCCATGGCATTTATCCCTTCCCTTTTTTTAATAAGAGTAAGGTAATCATGCATTTTATCCCTTTTTTTAATAAGAGTAAGGTAATCATGCATTTTATCCCCTTTTTTTTAATAAGAGTAAGGTAGTCAAGGCCATTTTTTTTTAATAACCCTTTTTTAATAAGAGTTTTAAGGTTTTTTTAATCATGGCATTTATTTTTCCCCTTTTTTTTAATAAGATTAAGGTAATCATGCATTTTTATCCCTTTTTTTAATTAAGAAGAAGGTTTTTTAATAAGAGTAAGGTAGTCATGCATTTTATCCCTTTTTTTAATAAGAGTAAGGTAGTCATGCATTTTATCCCTTTTTTTAATAAGAGTAAGGTAGTCATGCATTTTATCCCTTTTTTGATAAGAGTAAGGTAGTCATGCATTTTATCCCTTTTTTTAATAAGAGTAAGGTAGTCATGCATTTTATCCCCTTTTTTTAGTAAGAGTAAGGTAGTCGTGCATTTTATCCCTTTTTTTAATAAGAGTAAGGTAGTCATGCATTTTATCCCTTTTTTTAATAAGAGTAAGGTAGTCATGCATTTTATCCCCTTTTTTTTAATAAGAGTAAGGTAGTCGTGCATTTTATCCCCCCCCCCTTTTTTTTTAATAAGAGTAAGGTAGTCATAGTAAGAGTAAAGTAGTCATGCATTTTATCTCTCTCTTTTTTTTTTTTTTGTTTTTTTTTTTTTTTTTTTTTTAACTAGTCTCAATTTTAAATTAGATAATACATACGTTGCTAATCCTTTTGCAACGTTATGGTAGGCATATTATTTTGTATAAGCCTGTGCATTGTATTTTGATACTTAATAATTTTCCAATACTCCTTATTTGTCATATGCAGCCGTTTGAGCATTATCCAGCAGTGCTTGTCAAAGTACATACATTACTTCTTATCAATATTTGCTTGATGATTTCCCCTTGCGGTATCTAGAACTAACTTTTGAAGTTATGTAAGTGAAATTTTTATTGATATATTAACTCAAAGCTAATTTTTCCTTGTAGATGTGCAAAGAGCCTGTTTTAATCTGATGTTTTCTTGTGTCCCTGATGACGGGAATTGTATTCCCTAGGCGTTGTTGTGGTGACACAGATTTAAAAAATAAAACAATTCTTATAATTATATATATATATATTATATATATATATATAAATATATTTATATATGTCACACATATACATATGTATGTGCATTATGTATATATATATATATATATATATATATATATATATATATATTTTACATATTATATATATATGTGTGTGTGTGTGTGCGTATGTGTGTGTGCTTATTTATAAAGAAAACTTAGTTTAGAGCCAATGTATCATTTAAACAGTTCACTAACGTCAGAATAAATTGAACACTACAAAGGGAGAAAGACTGGTTAGTTTTCTCTACATAGTGTATCACAACCCATTACTACTTCTGTGTATTAGGTAAACCAAAAAGGGATTGGTTACAATCATTTTTCCACTTTCCTAGTGAATTTTATTAATGGGACCAGTTCGTTTAATTTACCGAAGAAAGTATTTACATTTCCGTTCACCTGAACCATTTTACATTGCATGGAATGATACTGCTTTATATTCTGCTTTCGAAGGATAAACAGATTGCTTAAAACTGGAAGTAAAGGGTTACTCATAGCCATACCAAAATTTTTGGAGAGTAAAATTCCCCGCTGGATTCATATGTACATTCCTTGACACATATTTTAGTCAGTTCTGTTAAGATGTTCTTGGAAAATGGTGTTAACCCAGCTATCTGCTCTCCGATGTGTCATAAAAATTCTAGCAGGTCATCAGTAAGTACTTCTGTAAATAAGAAAAAAATTATGTCAAATGATACCACTTCAAATCTCACAAACCGAAACTCTCAATTAATCTGTGTATTTAATTTATTTATATTGGCATCAGAAATCTTTCTGAGGTGTAAAAATACCAACAAGATATATCTCTGAACGGAGCTAATACCTGGCTCAGCGGGAGAATAATGTTTTGAGAGTTTTTAGTACTTCATACAGATGCGGTCACCATGAAGAGGTCACACAATTTTTTTTTTTTTAATTTATTTATGTCCTGTCAACAGCATAACTTTTGTTGCAATTACTGTTATAATATGATACAGCATTTTGTGTATTTGTACGTACTTTCATCAGTCAAAAGATTCCATTTTTCATATTATCCCTTTTTATTTCAAAATATTATTGTACCAGATTTCTCAGCTTTCGTCATATGTATACTTAAATCATTTTTCAATTCATTGATGGCTATCGTATATATGGAACTTCTGGAGTGTGTGCCTTTTTCATGTTTGCATAGAAAATTCCATTGATTATGTTAACATCTTCATTGGCAAAGATATAATACTTTTCAAGATTCCATAATACCTTAGTTGTTTCCACAATGTCCACTGCACAAGAGCGCACAGCGAAATTCAACCCCTGTCCTAAGGCCTATTTGTGCGTGTGTTTTTTATTATTATTATTATTATTTTTTTAGGAATTATATACACGAATACCTAGCACTTGGTTACGTAAATAAATGTGAAAAGACTTTGTACTGAGGGTTTTCCGTGGTATTCCCTTGAAATATATATATATATATAATATATAATTATATATATATGTGGGTGTGTGTGTGGTGTGTGTTGTGTGTGTATGTGTATTAATATATATATATTATATATATATATATATTAATATATATATATATATATATATATATATATATATTATCTATATAATATATAATATTCTACTATATATGTGGTGTGTGTTGGGTTGTTGTCTGTGTGCGTTGTGTGTGTGTGTGTGTTTTATTTATTATCACAAATAGTAATCATATATATATAATATATTATATATATATAGTATATAGTATATATTATATACCGACGAGAGAGAGAGGAGAGAGGAGAGAGAGAGAGAGAGAGAGAGAGAGATTATTTTGGAGGGCAATTACAAATACGTTGCAATGGAAAGGTAGGATCTTATTTTCTTATTATAATATAGGGGACATTTGGTTAGATTTCCGGAAAGTTGAAACTGTAAATTTAGGGATTAGCGCGTGCCCAAGTAGCTTGTGCGGGTCATTTGATACCAAAATGATACGAAACATTTCATTTACCGGTTAGAAATTTTGTTGCGTGACAACGGGCAAATATTCACTAAACCTATGTACAAAGGTAAGCCGGAAATCTTCTATGGATGGTATTTTCATCGTGGAAATATAACGAGTAAAAGTTTTCTTCACAGCAGGACATGCGATACCTTTGTATATGGGTGTATGATTTATTACTTTTTATCATGACTATCCCGTAGCACGAACGTAATAGTAATATTTAAAGGCTTCCTCTCTTTCGACACTCGGCGGCACAGCTGTGACGCTATCGGTAGGTTTATTTACATCCGTTTTCTTTGAAGGCGGAGCACCTTGCAAATGTTTATTTTTATTTTGCTTCCATGTTCTTCGCACACGAAAACTTAATGACGGACGTTTTGACAATATTTATTTTTTCTATTTTAAAAATAAATGTTATTGTTAAAGTTACGCGAACGGTCCAAATTTGAGGAGAAAAGCGAGAATGAAAAGATGTATGGTCAGGTGCTGCAGCAGCGGCGGCCGCGCCACCAAGCGACGCAGTCAGTAGTGTGTCTGCTACAGTGAGAGACGACTCTAGGACCTGTGCGCGATCAGTAACAAAATGGCGTTTAACGGTGACGGTCCTTATAACAAGCGTATGCGCACAGATGGTGAATCTGTGGGGCAGAAGGTAAGCAGTGGCGCTATTTGATGTGGATAAAGCTAGTGTGGGTGCGCCAGTGATCCTCAAAAGTGTTGTTGGTTAAAAAGGTATTATCATCGCCCCCCCGCCAAGGAGTGTGGCCTGATAGTGGTTATAAAGCGACGTCGTCCGGGCCCGCTTGTTTTTAGTGCAAGATTATATGTGGTAGCCGGTATATAATCATATAGAAAGCCCAGCGGCGTTCGGGTATGATATGTCTACTACGCACCGTAGCGGTCGCTCCTTGTTTTGTGAGTGGCGTTAAAACACGCGAATTGAAAGCAGGAGCTCCGTGCAGAAGGAGAATATTGTTAAAAGGTGGAGGAATGGAGGAGCACCTATATACCACCTACCACCACCACGTGGGTGCTGCCGAGAGAAAGAGCGAGAGCGAGAGAAAGAGAGAGAGAGAGAGGGAGAGAAAGAGACAATGTGTGGTGGGGTTGAGCTGTATGTGTGTGCATGTGTGTGGTTGTGGCGACGGCATGGGACGACTAACTTAGAAGGGAATTTCAAAATCCCCACTGTCCGTTCGCTCACCACAGCATTCCTCCTCCTCCAAAATACCACCTCCAAAAATATACACCATTATTAGGCCTTAGTAGAATTGTTCAGCACATCCCAAGCGCCCATCTCAGTATAAATGTTCTGTTAAATGTCACAAGTGAACGATGTACACTCACAAAACAAGGCTCGAAATCAAGTAGGGTATTTCATATATACAAGACAACCATTTTATTTCCAAGTGTTCACACGGAAACACCCTTAAAGATTTTACATTTCCCCCCTTCCCCTTTATACTCCGAACAACTAACTTTTTTCCGTCAAACTTTTGAGAAAATTCACTCCCCTCACGATTTTCAGCTCCTACTTTTTTCCAGTAAGCCATGGCCAGTACTATTCGAAGCTAGTCACAGTATAACCGTCATACCTCTTATCACAAAGTTCTTCGTACTTAATTTACAATAAAACTCGCCTTTCCAATAACAAATTGGCATAGACCCACCCAATAAACAATAAAATTATGGCAGATCACAATAAATCCGATATACCTGACAGAAATCCGAAAAACCAATCACAAGTTTCGATATACCAAATTCACGACGCAACAGAAGAAATTTACAAGACATATCATACCATGTAACAGTCAAGATAATGTAAGACATTAAAAACTGGATCGATAATGATGTTAAATGTTAATACAATGGGTTGTCAAGGTCATTCTGTGTGATGTGTTCGATAAGTAGTTTTTATTTAAGTTTTCCTGACAAGGTTAAGTTTATTAGGTCTGATTAATTTACTGAGGATGTTAGGGAACACAGGCTTAATTTGTTTCCATGTTACATGTGTAGGAGTAGTTGTGAATGAATGAAATTTTAATGTGTACGTGTCCGTTTGACATGAGATTTCATTGAGTGGTTAATATTAGGTAAACGTTACGGTCGTTATTGCATTGAATTTAACCGTTATGTGTAGGCCAATGTTTGGTATAGTTTAATGCAGAGCACATTTAATTCACATGTTTTTATTATGCATCATGTTATATATTATATTGTATTATCTATATATGGCCTATAGGCTGGTTAACCGTGGAGACAAGCTTTCTGTTATTTTAAAGTGGCCATAATGGCTTTGTTCTACTATTAACTAGTGTTGAAAATTACATGCCCCAGCCACCTGTCTTACCATGTTACGATTGAAGATGTATCTGAATCTTATTTGTTTATTTATTTTTTCATTTATTTTATATATCCCCCCACCCTCACTCAGATAGGACTTTTCATAGACAAACGCTAGGCTCATAGCTATTGCAAAGCTCTTTGTCGGTGTGTTTCTCCCCCCCCCCCCCAATAAAAATATATTTATATTTGCGTATGTTTACGTTCTGTAATGTTTTTACAACTGTAATTATGCTTCTGACAGATAAGCGCTTGTAGGTTTGTTTGCCTTGCCATAGGTCTATTCTTGGCACCCATTACATTACCTAATCTGTCTCTTTGCAATTCTTAGCGTGGCGAGTTTTGTTACCATGCTAGCATTGTTTTAGTCAATTTACGTAGTTGCTTCGGGAATTTCCCTACGTAGTGATTATCAATTGCTCCATATTGTCCGCTAGGTCAATTGTAGTACCAATGATGTTGACTGCATATTCATCCGGTGATCCTGATAAAACTGTATCATTCATATTCTCGCTCACCTGTGGGAGACGTCTTGAAGCCAGTATACTACCATTGGCCTAGAATTACGTGTGCATGCGTCGTCAAATTACAGTGGTTCTAGAGAAAATCAAAACAGCATAGTTATCTTGATTCAGCTGTTAGCTATGGATACGAGACATCGACTTTGGATCCAACAAACGGCGTATACATAATTATGTTAACGTTTTAAAATCATTCGCCAAGTTAAGTTTCGTATTCTATCAGTTTATGCATCCACAAGCCTATGGCGCTTTCTCTTGGTTAACTTGGACAGGATACCAAGAATTTTTCTCTAGAGGGTAACTTGATAATGGTAGCGCAAATCACTTCCTTATTGCTCTCATTCGTTTCCTCCCTTGTGAGTTTGAAGGGAAGAAGGAGAAAACGGATGCGCCTAATTCGTCTTCTGATGCTGTCGCTACTTTCCTTGTTTTCTTTTCTAACCGTTGTTTTTTCCTGTTTGTGTTGCGTTGTATTTTTTAAATCTTCATTACTTGTCTGTTGCAACGTTGCATTTCCCAGCCCGCACTGTTGCGGTTTTTTTTTCTACTAATTTTGTTTACCTTGTATCGACGATAGATCCAAGGAGGTTAGATGCTTATATGCTTATTATTAGAAGATTATCCACTGGATGCTCAAACGCCGACCAATCGGTTGTCTCGACGTTGGTGGTTGGTTGGGAAGTCCCGCAGGTTCCACTGGCTGTGGTGGAGTCTCTCTCTCTCTCTCTCTCTCTCTCTCTCTCCTCTCTCTCTCTCTCTCAATAGTCATAGTTACCTCTTACCGTCTCGAAGTCATCGAGGAGTCAATAGACATTTTCGCTATTATATATACTTAGGCCATACAGTCTGTAAAAAGTGGCCAATAGATATATATTTGTAAAAGTATTTGAACTGGATATATAGTGTTTAAAGTGTTTCGCAAAGGATGTTCATCTTTGATGGATAACTGAAAGGTGAAGGGTTTACTACTACTGCTTTTTTCTACCTATGGGGACAGTGAACTATGTAGGTGTGTATATATATATATATATATATATATATATATATATACATATATATATATATTATATAGTGCATAGCCTTTATTTCTGTCACGCTTTTCAGAATCGACGAAAAGAGCAACCTGTGTTCTTTCTTGTAACGTTTAACATTGTGTTAAAACTGTAGGGAACATTCGAATGCACCACATAACCCGAGCGCATAAGCTCTCGGCCGAAGTTAACTGACGTAAGAAGCGTTCGTCTAGCGCCGAAGGAAAACGGAGATGTTAATATCTCGTATTGTATCCGAATCTCCTTCCGTTCATTTGAGTATCGGAGAGGCCATGCATGGTCTAAGAAAGTACGCGCGCCATCGTCTCTAACCGGGAGACGAGCCGGTAACGGTTAAGTAGATGTTCCCGTCGCCGAGCGGCTCCGCATAGGACAGGCGGTTCTCCTCTTGCCTCATTCGTGGAAGTGTTCTGCTCACCAGCAAGGATCCGTTAAGGTCTTTCTTAATGGGAATTCGATAGAGGTTTCGGCGTTGAGTGTTTGACTTGAGTCAAAAATTTCTTTGGCAGTCATCGAAAAGGCTGTTGGAACTAGAATTCTAATTCGGCTGTGGTTGTTTGATCAGCGTTTGAAAATGCCACTGCCTCTTGGGGAGTGTTTGAAACATTTTCAGGTACAGAGTAGGTGCTAGTCGTTTTATGCTTGTTGGTATTAATTGATTGTAGTACATTGTCGGGTATTTTGGTAATAGGAATATGTAGACCTAATTCTTCTGTTCCTATTGTTATATCATAATTACCTGGGCATTAAAAGAATGCGGGGATGGCTTTTTAAGTATTTTGCGCATTGTTTAGCTACATTTGAGTCTTTAGACCCATTACTGAGCTTAATATCATGTCTGGGAGGTTGCTGAAGGTTTGCCCCCTTATCCGAATTCTGCCTAAACTGGTTTTTATACAATCGTAAGGTTTATGCTGGTCTCTCGAAGGTTGCCGAAAGGAGGTTTGGATACGATCTTTTAAGTATATATAATAGTCACAGTGGCCTCTTAACTCACCCATTGCCTAAGCTTTTTACATAGCTATATCCACTCGGGTTTAACACTGTGATGAAAAGCGTAACCAGAAAGTTGAAAAAGAACAAAAAAATGGAGAAATTTGATCAAGTACTTAGTCTAGCAAAAAGTGACCGTTAGACCTGGTCTGTATACGAGGACATTCCTGGATAATCTCTCCGACATTGCCCAAAGGAATTTGGATACAGTCGTGTAGTTTATCCCGGCCTCTTGAGATTTAATCTGGTCTAAGCTGTTAACGGAAGGCTTTGGTACTATCATGAGATTTATCTACTTTTTAGTTGCCTCAGGTTTTCTAGTGCAACATCGTCTGAAGGGTTATTTGTTATTATTATTATAAAATCCTGAACTTTGTCCATTTTCAACTTGACAGAAACATTCTTGGACTAAAGTCTAAGATGTATCCATATCTCGTTACTACGTTTTCGGTGTGAGTTGTCGAAAGGGTTTGGTAGGGTTTATCCCTTTATCAGTCGTTGCCAGAAAGAGAATGGACATGTAGGTTTCCTGCTATCGGGTCTGTGACGTTGCTGGTTCGTTGTTATCTGTGTATAATAACAGTTAAAAGCTGCAAGTCACCAAGTTTTTTTTTTTCTCCTTTTTTTTTACGGGAGGGTGGCAGTTTAAACCTCAAAGCTCACACGAATGGCTACATTAATAATTAATTATTATCAATATGTCTCCGCTTTGTGCCTGGTTGCCGCTCTTCTCACCTAACTTGCAGATTGTTGCATGTTATGGACAAGGCTCCTTCCCGTTCATGGTAAGCCGTGCAAGCGGCCGTACTTTTGCCTTGTAATCTTGATGGGAGATATTAGCTTTTATCTGATTGAAAATAGGACCCGTGCATTTCATATGGTTTAACCTTTATGCATGAATGTGGTTTTCTTGTATTTAAAAGTTATACATAAGTTTAAAATAATGTGCGTTTTCAGGCAATCTTAACGCATACGGGGGAATAGCCTCGTGTGTGTGTATATATATATTTATTATACTATATATATAATATATATATATTATATTAATATAATAATATAATATATTATTATATATAAATATATAGATATATATATATATATTATCTATATGATATATATATATAATATATAATAAATATATTATTATATATATATATATCTATATATATATATATATATTATATAATATATATATTATATATATATATATATATTTATATATATATCCATAAATTCTAGGCGAATATCCCAATAAAGTAAATGGTTATGTGCTCTCGGGGACAATAGTGTGATGTAATCAACGACCGTAGGTGCCATTGATATTTGGAACGGCGTCAGTATGTCTTAAGGCGTGAATGGAAACGAGCTATAAATTGGTGCAATGTTAGAATAGGTATGAGTACATTTACAGTTATATGTTCAGTTTATCAGTAGAGTCAGTGAATTGGAGCAAACCCTCAACGCCAATAACTAGGTGAAGACAGGTGCACAGTTAGAAAGTGAGAGAGAGAGTTATTAAATTTGTCCTAGAGGTGAATTTAACTTGTGTGTTTGAATGTAATCGAAGTGTGTGTGCCTGTGCAGATCATGACCTGTGTCCATAATAAATATATTGACTTTTTTTTAGTGTTATTTAATTCAAACTAATGCACTTCTCACGACTTTAAAACCCAACATGGTGAAAATATAAATATAAGATTAAACCCTTCCACATCAACGAACACGAACTTTTACCAGATCTTATTACAAGACGTCCGCTCAACAGGGCACCCACACTAGCTCACCACTCCCAGTTTTGAAACCTTAAATATATATTATACATGTTACCATTATATAATATATAATACTAATACCAGTGATCTCCACATGACTTTGCCTCTCGTAACCCAAATATGTATCGCAGAACACCCAGGCTTCAATAACCTGAATACAGTCCAGATTTTTCCTTTCAGTCTTCACAACATCCTTCAGAAATGAAACCAACATTATTCATTCAACAGGAGTTTGTAGAAAGTGAATCCTCTCTTTCCGGTGATGATGAGTGTGGAGGGAAGCACGCCTCTTGGTACTGGGGATTTCACGGTTTATTATTATATTGTTATTGTTTACTTGTACTTGCTAATGAAATTCGAATCTAGTCAATATTTTACATGTAAATAAGTTGAAATTCTCATGATTGCAGAAAAATATTTTTATACGGTAGTTTTGATCGATATCCTCAAGTGTCATGCAAATTTTAATTACCTCAGCATTATCCCAAGTACAGTATTAAAGTACTATATTGGATGTTTTCAGCGCAAATCCTTAAGAGGTGACTGAAATGAACACGATTTGCATGGATATTTGTGTGTTTAGGGTCAAGAGGCGTGTTTCCTGAAGCATGTTGCAACCACAGTGTACAGGGTTGAGAAAACTTTCTAGACAAACCTAAGAACATACTATATATTCAAGGAAAAGTCAATAAAGAAATTTCAAGATGTTTGCAACATATACTACTACAAAAAAGCTCTCTCACTTGAACACAACCAGTGGCCTCATTTTACTAAAAGATATATATTATATAATAGTGATGATAAACTCCATCTGTGTCTTTGGTCTTTCAGTCCATTTCTGTTTTCTATTTTGATCTCTTCTTATACATGGCTGTGGTCTCTCTTAAATGTTCCCGCCTCTTCTCCTCCTCCTCCTCCTGCTCCTCCCTGAAAGCTCCTCATCTCCTCCACCTCCTCTCATCGGCATCTCAGGCTTGCTGGTCTGTGATAACCAATCCCTCCTCCTCCTCCTATTACCACCCCCCTCCCCCCACATCTGTGTTGGCTAACCAGCTGGCCAGCCAGGTCTTCGAGGCAACAGATTCATTGTTCTCCTAACACTGATATCCATTCCCCCACTTTCCCATCCCATTCCCCCTCCCCCAATTCGCTTGTTCCCAAGACCCCTCCCCCCTCTCAACGCCGCATGTCAGGCTACTGCAAGGTAGGTGACAATTTCTGTTTTCCAGTTCTTATTGAATAAGTTTTTTTTTTATGTAAGGATTAAGGTTATAATAATAGACGTGTATAAAGTTTAAGGATTTTATTGGTTTGTATGTTAGGCTTTTATCACAATTGCTGCCATCTTTCTGAACATGGAATCAGGGGATGTGGAGATGCGCTGATTTTTTTGTCTTGGTTTTTTATTTATTTTTTATGTTTTTCCTTTATCCTTCCTGTCAACCGGCTGAAGATACATTCCCCAGTTTTTTTCCGATGCTAGCAGTTTCAGATCCCATCCCCCCCCCCCCCTTTTTATATGTTTTCCCCTCTTTTCAACCTTCCCTGGCTACCAAGTGTGACTACCGTGATGCCCCCTCCCCCCTTTTCTGTCCCCTTTCCTCTCCGTAACATCGTATCACCCCCTTTTCTCGATCTCGTCGTCGTCCTCCTCCTCCAGCCTCCATCTTGACCTTGAATTGATGAAGGGATGTTTGGACTACTGTACACCCCGGTTGCTCTTCGAGGGCGCTCCTCCTCCTCCTCCTCCTCCTCATGTATCCTGAGAAGCAAGCGCCCTGGTTCTTTGTTACTACACCGGTTAGTTTTTGCAGAATCAATACACGACTTTTGGTTGATATTTCCTCGATGGGACGTGTTGATTTATATGACCTTTTTAGAATAAAAAGGTGGTGGTGATTTAAGGTCTTCCCGTTTTGCTTGCGAGTAAACAGGCTGTTACCTGGCATTGGTGTACGTATTTTGTCGTTTTCATTGAAGTGTAACGTTGCCGAAATGAGTTTTATGTCAACGCCATTTTTAACTGAATAAAATCAGCTATGAAGTTAGGTAATAAGACAGGTTGGAGTATTGTCATTAAGTGCATCATTAATGTGAGGATTGGGGGGGGTAAAGTGATACGGGTGTAGTGTGCTAATTAAGCTTAAGCGAATTTACGTGAACTGCGGCATTTGTGAGTTGGAGTTGCCCAGTTCATTTTTATGGTGTAATGTGGTGCAAGGGCTACAGATTTAATCTCGTGACCTTGGATGTGGTAGTGCTCGACGAATTGTTTTTGTACGTCCTCCTGAGGTTTGACCAAGTAGTGGATATTCAGGTGGTTTTCTTTTGCCGTTTTTTTCTGTAATTTAAGATTAATAGTTGTTCATTTAATTGCGCCAATTTGGGTAGTTGTTTTGTTATTGAAATTACTTCCCTTGTTGTGTGTGTATATTATGTATTATATAATAATATATATATATATTATATATATATATATATATATATTATAATATATATTATTATTATTAAATTAAGAATGAGTGATGGATACTTTGATTGCTATGTCGTGGATAGAAAATTCATGCCATTTTTCCCTTTTTACGTATTTTTGTGAGTTCCGCCCTTGAGTCCTTGACTGCAGTCAGAAAGCTACTAGGGACCTAAAGTACTGCCCATACTCAAAACGTGTTAACGTAGCATTTTGTGTATGTACTTTATACATATACATATATATATATATATATATATATAATATACTATATATATTATATATATATATATATATGTGTGTGTGTATGTATGTATGTATGTATGTATAATAGTGCATATATTAATGTCTGTTGTGATCGAAAATAGTGCAGTATGATCCTCGAGGAATAGGATAAGAGGTTAACAAGTGAATCCCGGAGAAATTGGGGGGGGGGGGGGGGGGGGGGGTAGCTGCGAGTTGTTGACCATGTTTTTGGCTGTTGTGGATTAGGTTGTTAGTCCTTGTGTTTTTTGTTCCTAGTAACTTGTAATTTTTGTATCCTCATGAAGCGCTATACTTTCTCAAAGGCTTCTCTCTATTTTACCGTCATGGCTTGTTATGTCTCATTGCAGTTCAATCCTGAGGAATAATGATATGCAAGTTATTGGACTTTTGAATTGTTCTTCGTATTTGCTCACACTTGCGAAGTCCGTGTCATTTTTTACCCAGTCACCCCCCTCTCCCCCCTCGCTATCAGCGATGTTTTGTTATGAGGTAACTAACCCCTGCGCTTACGTTCCCAGCGGCGTTTTACCTTAATTGGAGGTAGGCTTAATATTGATGAATGTTCTTAAGGAAATGGCTATTGTTTCCACGTAGAAGGTTTGCCAAGTGGAACTTTTTTTTTTTTTTTTTTTTTTTTTTTTTTTTTTTTTTTTTTTTTTTTTTTAAAGAATGCATTGTATTAGGTGAAGAAACATTTGCTCAAGAAAGACGGAGCACGTGTCTTCAGTATATGAATCTGTGGAAGAACAAATTCCAAGACTGCGGCTCTTAATAATTAAATAAATAAAGAAAGCTTCAGTTGCTTTCTTTGGCTGATGTTAAGTGTGATCATATGGTCTCTCGTATATTTTTTATGATCACCTGCAAGGATAGATCCCGTGCACAGAGACGAGCGGAACGGAAGTTGTTAAGTCACGTGAAGTACCTTTAGTTTGTTATGTAAAGGTCCGTATGGAACATGTGTGATAATTGTCAATGGGGAGCGTGTCATAGTCAGGTCTGGGACAATATTGCCATTGTTTGTCGGTACCGTTATTGAAAGTGTGATCTAATTCATTGGGAACATAACAAAAGCGTCATTAACTTTGTAAGGCATTCTTAGAATAGACAAGTAACTCAAGGTCCCGTAGGGGGTGTAGTGCCGTCAGTGACCTTAAGTGGTGCAATGTAGGCATTACTTAAAGGTCTTTGCAAACGTCCCTTCTGCCCCTAGCCGCAACTTTTCATTCCTTTTACTGTTACTCTGTTCATATTTTCTTAATTATTTCATTCTGCAGCAGCGAACTTGTCTTAGGAATTATATTGCTGTTGCGCAATTCACATCTTTTTACGGTCAATTTCCCTTTCAGTGCCGAATGACCTCATGTGTCCCAGCGCTTGGCGTTTGGCCTGAATTCTCTATTGTGTTCTACAACTGAGTTATATGGACATCAAACATGCTTAATTAATACACAGTGTCATCGTTTCCGAGGAAATTGAATTCCTTGTACGCTGATGTCGTCGTGAGCACGAGTGCGGATTCTAATCCGTGACAGACCTCGTCCGTCCGTCCCTTGGATGATCGAGTGAATCGGATGGATGTTCGAGTCGTGGTAGCCGAACCGGATATTATTGTTGGATATCAGGCGAGGATGGGCGAATTGTTCGAGGTTCTCTCTCTCTCTCTCTCTCTCTCTCTCTCTCTCTCTCTCTCTCTCTCTCTCTCTCACCCAGCATGCGCAGCTGCTGTCATATTTGTGTTAGAGGTTATGTGGGGCCTTTAAGACGTCGTACATGGCCCGAGTGGTGCTGTGAATATTTTGTGATGTGTGAATTGCCCCCCCTCCCCCCCCCCCTTCCCCCCCAAATCCCCCTCCCTCCTTTTCTGTCTGTGAACGAAACAGCACACCTCACCATTGCCTGTGTGCTGACCGCTGGCAATTTTGCATTTTCACTTAAAAGGCAGCCAAGTTTCATAGTTCATTCTTAATGTTTTGTTTATGCTGTAAAATAGTGACAGTGTAAAATGTCTTAAGGTAGTATGTAGTTCAATAACGCAACGCAAAAACATTGAAGGTGCGTCCTTGGTATTGATGGTGCGACAAAATTGTATTTTAAAAGCAGCCCTTTCAGACATCGACCATGTAGGCCCTATGCCTACGGCCGTGATATGGGGTGCGTAGCCTTTGCAAGTTTTTTTTTCCTTCCTTCCTTTCTTTTCTTTTTTTTCCTAAACCATTTTTCATTATTACACTATAGTAGTCCCTTTTATGTATTATGATTCAAAAACATTAATTTTTAAGTTCAATCCATATTTCTTGGTGTTTCCGATGAAGCATAAGAGAAAGCGGAGCTGCTCTCTCGAAAGACGACTCTTTATCCTGTTCCCCACCTCTTGCTTCGTCCCACGAGTCATCTAACTACCAGGTACTTAATATACCGCATAGGTCAACATAAACCTCTTTTTGGTTTTCAAAGAACGCTTCCATGGCATTTCTCCCCTTTCCTGAATCTTCATCTGGGAACCATGAGTGCTACTAGGGGTACCACGAGAGGTGAAGAGAAAATGTTAATATATTTTGTAAGTGTTCGAATATCCCACCTTCCCTCCTTTAAGACTTGCATGATCATCTTACTCTTGAAGTGTGAAACTTTCCCTCCCCCTCGTTTTTAAGTCCATCCCTGTATAATATATATGTCGCGATAACAGCCTTAGCCTTTTAGTATGCCTCTTTAAACCCCGAGGCGATTTCCTCTCTCGGACTCATAATGGCTGCCATTTTGAGCGTGTTGGATTGTGGGGGATTAAGTCCAGGCTTTTTGTCCATTATATATATACCACTTTACATAAGTTCTTTTTTTTTTCTTTATGTAAGGGGTGGGAATGACCGCGAAAGAGAGCGGAGTTTTTCCCGTGAATGAAAGACAACCATATGGTTTGTATTTTGTATCTTTTCGCGTCCAACTTTCCGTCGCTTATAATTTTATAGCTTTAAAGTGTTTAGTATTTGTGGGGGAATAGAAGCGTTTTTGTGAATGAATGACGTAGAGGCACTTGGGGGGTAGAAGTTGGTTGTCCTTGTGTATAATAATGATGGAATTTTGTGCCATGTTAACGATTTTTGCCGCCTTATCAATCTCAACATGTTTCCATATGTTACGAAAGGTAGATCGAGAGAGAAACTTAAGTGAATGGAAGACAGAAATTATGACTTATAAATGAATATGCCAATTATAGCTAAAAAATGTCGCTAACGAGATGGCTTTAAAGTTGTGCCCATTAAAAAGAATTTAAATTATGTGCAGTGAGGTTCTCATGATTTATTTGTAGTAATTGAAAAACTGTCGGTGATAAGGATCTTTTACCACACGTTCCAAAGTTATGTTTTTGGATTTGCTTAGCTGCCTAACAATAATTGCTTTGGTGTAGTACCATAAGACTTCTTAATTACCAGTGTATTTCTTTGTACCTTTGTGCGAGAAAGTGTTGACAGTGTTATCAATGTGTGTCTATGTATTTATGTGTATTTGTTTGTAAGAGAGAGAGAGTGTTACCAGTGTATTTATTTTGACGCTTGTGTGTGAGAGCAACAGAATTTTTTTTTTTTGGGGGGGTGGTTAGTCAAAATCCAATTGGACGAGACACACAAAAGGTGATGGTGGACTGCCGATGAAACTGCAGTCGATTTTTGTGTGTCGGGGGAGGGGGAAGGGCAAGCGTCCCCCCCCCCCCTTTTTTTCCCCCCCCCCCCTTTTTTTTTTTCTCCATAGACTGCGTGACCAAGCTTAGCTTTTGCCGAAAGGAAGTTGTGCTTAAGTGGTTCTTTTTCGGCGTCGGCTTAAGCGCGATGCTTGAATAATCGCCTAATGGATGAAGTCATTAGTAGCGTAGTTTGTTATTTATATGTTGTTTGTTTGTTTGCTATTCATTACTTATAATGTGTATTTGGAGCGCGATGGGAGGCCAAGTGAAAGGCCTTTGGATTAATTAGTTTGCTTAATGCCGTCTTTCTTCTTTTTAAAGAGAGAGAGAGAGACAATATCTTACCCTTTAGATTAATTTATTTATACACTGCAGTCTTCCTTTTTTATGGAGAGAGAGAGGGGGGGTGCAATATCTTACCCTTTAGGTTAATTTATTTATACATTGCAGCCTTCCTTCCTTTTTTTTATAGGGAGAGAGAAAGAGAGAGATTATCAGTGGCTTGTGCCTTTGTGCGGTCCTCCCATTTCTTTTCCTACTATAATGATAGACATTTGAATAAAGTACTCTCTCTCTCTCTCTCTCTCTCTCTCTCTCTCTCTTCTAGCTATCATAATCGACTTGCTTCCAGCTAAATATAAATCGCTGCCTAGGTCAGGAGAGAGACGGGATTTTTTCCCTGCAAGTAAACTACCGCTAGATTCATTTAATTGTCTCGCGCCCACCCCTACACATACACACGCACTAACTGGTAAAACACACACACACACACGAGTGTCATTGCATTTCCAGGGGGACTTGAAGTAGCAATCCATCTACATAAAAGTATTGTTGAAGTGCTTTCTTCCTAAAAACTAAATAGTTTTTTTTTTTTTCTTTCTTTTTATAGCGATTGCGAAAAGAGATTTGCTAGATATTGGCTTGGCAGTAACAGGTGGTAGTGTATTATCCGACACTAGTTTTTAAGGGCACCGGTATACCGGTTGAATTGTCATTGTTAATTGGATTCATTGTTGTTTGCAAACTACGTTACTTTGATTTAAACCACTATGGCAAAATGTATGTATGTATATATACATACATAAGTGTGTTTATATGTATGTATGTATGTGTCCACCAAAACATAAACTATAAATAACAGGAAAATAAAACGTGTGTGCGTAAAGTTTTACTAATACGTTTACATGATGTATTGGCATGACATGATGCCGTGACGGAAGATTATGGAAAGGGCCGTAAATTGTCGTTGCTGGGCAAGCTTGGTAAACTTCCCAACAATGTCTTGGGACGCTTTTTATTTGTTGTCGTCGTCAGTTGGTTTCCTAAATACTCTTCAATTCCTGCTGTGATTTATTCTATGGATACTTTTCGTAGATTCCGGGGATTATTTCGTCATTTAATCAGCATATTTTAAAAATAAAACCATGCATTGAAGAAACATATATACATGCACATACATTTTCGGAGGGTCATGCAGACGAAACTGCGTGTGATCTGAGTATATTTGTTCTACAGTTTGTGCTTTTTTTTTACTACTGATCTGTTATCATAATCTGCATAACCTGCATAACCTATCTTGGTAATTGTAGTGTTGCCAAATCGTGTCAAGTGCCTAATGCTATGATTTATACTTTGGATAAATGTTAAATACATGATTATGTGGATAGGATAGATATGTTAAATACAGGATTATGTGGATAGGATAGATATGTTAAATACAGGATTATCTGGAGAAATATGTTAAATACAGTGTTATCTGGATAAATTTTGAATACAGGAGTATTTGGAGAAATATGTTAGAAACAGAATTATCTGAATAAATGTTAAATACAGAATTGTCTGGAAAAATATGTTAAATAGGATTATCTGGATAAATGTGAAATACAGGATTATCTGGATAAATGTGAAATACAGGATTATCAGGATGAATATGTTAAATACAGGATTATCTGGATGAATATGTTAAATACATGATTATCTGGATGAATATGTTAAATACATGATTATCTGGATGAATATGTTAAATACAGGATTATCTGGATAAATGTTAAATACAGGATTATCTGGATAAATGTTAAATACAGGATTATCGTACCTGAAACTTAGGTCAGCCATTAAGGAAGTTACAGAGCAGCAGTAGGGTTTTAAAGGAACGAATATTAAGCTTCTGGTTGCCAGCCCCTTCGACCTCTGCACATGAAAATACGTAGACAGTATTTACAAATTTATAAGACCTTGTTGAACACGAACCACTTGTCGAATATGACGTTTGGTAAACGTCGACGCTTCCATTGCATCTGTTGCAGTGGTATGAGTGTCGTTTTATTTAATGGTACTGCTAGTGTTACTACGCCCACTAGCTTTTTTTTTTTTTTTTTTTTTTTTTTTGGGGGGCGGGGGGGGGGGGGGGGATGGTTACGGTCTTGTCTCGACGCCCACAGAAACTGGGCCTGAAGAAACCCTTCATTTACGATCATTTTCCGTTATTTATGTGTACGTGGGTTGGATAGAAGAGAAAGTATAGAAGTGAGAGAATTAGGTTAGGAAAAGCCAATCGGCTTAATGTTGGTAATGTAGACGTTCTGGTAATGCAGCATTTTTAATGTAACTTAAGAATATTAGGTAGATTATTTTTATCTTTAGGAATGATTCTATTAAGGGAATCTGTGTGTAAATTTTTGTTTTCAAGAGGGGTACTCAGTGTTAACAATTACGTTATATATATATAATATATATATATATATATATATAGTATATATATATATATATATATATATAGTATATATCATCAAGAAAAATCAAAAAAAATACGTGATGAGTACACGAGCAAAGTTGCAGCCACGAAGGAAAATTAAAACACTGGAGATGCTAAGTACTTTCGTCTTATTACCACTACTTATTATTCACTGCCTGACCGTATTTATGCACTGTATATGAAACAGTATTAAGCACCATGGGCTGCGTATATACGCTCGATTTTCTCCGTTGTACAAATCCCCGCCGCCACCAGCAATCGGCTAGACGGGGAATCCGGAGAGAAAAATAATCACCGGGAAGCCAGATTACGAAGTATAATCCGCAACTAAGACTCAATCATGTTCGGGGAAAAATAATTGGGGAAATATGATTAGAGTCAGGATTGGGGACTGGTAATGAAGAAGGGCGGTTTGCCTCTAGATAGGATGTTGACGATGATGATGATGATGATGATCGCGGTGCTATTTTAGTGTATTGGTGTTCGGTTGCTTCTGGATTGAAGTGTTGTGTTACTGATGCGTATATATTTGAAAAAGCGTATTTACTTGGCTCGAAGTATTATTGCTGCGTATAGACATATCGCAAGTCTTTGGATTGAAGTGCCATTGATACGGATTTAAAATGCCTATTTACTTGGTTTAAGTTATTGCTAGGTTACTTAGATTAAAGTATTACTTGGCTGGCAGTGTTGTTGCTGTGTATAGTTAAAAGCGAATTTACTTGGATTGCGGTGTTATTACTGCATGTATAAATAGAATATTTCTTTCGATTGAATTGTTAATGATAGGTAAAAAATAATGATTATCTCTTTGATTAAAGTGTTATTGCTGCGTATTTTTAAAAAGCATATTTTAAGTAATTTCAAGAGGATGCTACGTAAAACTGTTGATGCTTTTAACAATTCTTTCCTTGTTGAACTGCTGAACCTTGCATTTGCAATGGCTATTATTTCAAAGAGATGTTATTCCTAGGTCTGTCACATAGTATATATATATATATATATATATATATATATATATATATATATATATATATATATATATATATTTATATATATATATATATATATAATATATATATATATATATATATATATACATACATACATACATACATACATACATACATACATACATACATACATTCATATATATACACATACATACATACATTCATGCATATATTTGGGGGTTTCAGAAACGAGACAAATTGATCATGTATAGATAGATTAATAGTTTGAATTTTCATCATGGCCAAATCACACTATTTTTGCAAGAGTGTAGTATATATGATTTTAGTTTTACCTCTTAATTTGTTATTCATCTGGCTAGTATCCCTTAATTATATAGACACAATGCATAGAAGCGCTGGATGCAGGTGAATTATCTTCTATCATGAAGGAAATCGTGATAATAATACAGTCTGGCTTCACAATAATCCACACGTTCAGCTCCCACCCTCGTTAAACTACTTAATTAATATTGGTGTAATTTCGTTTCGTTATCAAGTTCCCCCTTAATCATTTCCTCAATTATTTCCCTCCTTTTTTTTGGTTTCCTCCCGATGATTACACCTTGCAAGATATATCGTTAAGGGAAATTAATAGGACGTGTCTGCATCCTAACCTCTCCTTCCCCCCCTCCCTTCACATCTAGCAAACTCCTTCCCTCTTCCGTACTTGCATGCCCTTTTGTAGGTACGTTGGACGTAATGAAATCGTATATATATGCTGTAGATCAACGGATTGGAAATTACTGACTGAAATAGAAATGGGGCCGCATGCTGATGTATTTGCTATATATGTACGTATTAGGTATGTATATAGAAGTTATTGACCACAACGTATACAGTTATTAAGATTAAAAGTTTTTAAATATGCTCTAGCTAAACTACATAAAAATGCACCTGTAGATCTGTAGATTAAAAAAAAAACGTAAACTAGAACACCTAAAACCTTATTATATAAATATGCAGCCTACTTGTGTACACAGACTGCCTTTGGCAGTGTGTTTACGCATTCTTCTGCATAAGTTAGGAAACACAAGTATGTGGATATTGATTTTAAAAAAAAATCCATGATTGAATCAACTAAAAAAAAAAAAAAGTTGCTTTCAGCTGAAGAGACCCATACCGGCGGCGCTCAGGTCCGTCAAGTACCGGCGTATTTTTGGTGTTCAGGATTTTCACGCACGTGATTATAGACTACATCGATACTGGGTGTACTTAATTGAATCATTATACGCCAGGGATCTGTTCTCTTCGATATGGCAGGCGTTTATCGGCAAAAACAGACCGTATACGTCTGTTCGTGATTATTATTCCTTTCTCTCACGATCTGTTCGTCATTTCTTTATCTGGTTAATAGTGGCACTCATATGTTTGTGTGCGTGTTTATATATATATATATATATATATATATATAATATATATATATATATATATATATATATATATATATACATATATACATATATATACATACTATACATACATATATACATATATATAGACACACACACTAACAAATAAGATGTAACGCCTGAATGCCACACACTTACGCATAGCTTATCATTCCCCTGTTCGTTATTTTGGTTTTGTTTTGTTTCGTTATAACAGAGATTGCACTTATTGATATTCCATTTACGGCGGTGCGTAGCTCAGTTATACGTCGCTTTGTCAGCACCAACGGATAGAGAGACATGCTTTATGACAGTGGTCCTGTCGGTGATTTGTGTCCGTCGAACACGCGTGTGTGTGTGTGTTCGCCTGAAAGAGAGATTAGGGGTGTGAGAATTGACCGTGCTAATTATATGTCGTTCCTGACAGTGATAGGGACTGTTAACAGCATGTATTGGGAAATGAAGAGTCTGTGTCATAGATTAAACCATTCGTATCTCTATATCTGAGAGAGAGAGAGAGGACGACGGAATAATTAGCACGATAACAGAACCGTGATCGTTTGCCCTCTCTCTCTCTCTCTCTCTCTCTCTCTCTCTCTCTCTCTCTCTCTCTCTCTCTCCTCTCTCTCTCTCTCTCTATATATATATATATAGATATATATATATATATATATATATATATATATATATATATATGTAAAATTCTCGTGCTTCAGCAGTACATAGTTCATTGCCCTTTAAGTATCTATACATTGGAATTCAGCCATATTGCATGTGACCATGTATCTACCCCCTGAAGTGTGTGGATGTTCATCTTGATGTGGTTTGGTATACTTTATTTTGCCGAAAATAATCGCGTTTATGATATATATTTTCAGTTTTGCTTTACCTGATTTTTTTGACAACCATATATATATATATATATATATATATATATATATATATATATAGATATAGTAGTATATAGTATTTTTTCATTTTATTGGTTTTGTCTTTTTCTGTTGATATTTACGCCATTCCTTTGCGTAATGCATATTACGATTTACTTCTTTGCTTACATTCATTAATCTGTCTCGCTTGCTATCTACGCAAATCATTTTTCTTTTTCGTAAAGCCTGTTTCTTTTTTTCTTTTTCTTGTTAAGTATATTATTTTCCGAGTTTCGTCCCGCAGTCCGTTTTACCTTTTTTGTGAGTTCACTTTCTGTGTTACTCTGTTGTTCCTGTTACGCTGAACAATTTATCGAATTTTTCCCCCAAAATACAATTACCTTTTTCGTCAGTTTGCTTTTGTCTACCTTTTCCCGTTTTAGTTTGGTGGTTCTCAGGGCTTGATTTATTTATATATATTTTTGTTTTTCATTACGTTCGCCAATTCCATGTAATCCGTTACCTATTTTCTTCAATAACGTTTCAATTTTCCGCCTGCTAAACTCGTTATATGTTAATTTATTAATTTCAGTTTCTCAATACACTCACACACACTTCCTAAATTCAATTTCCAGTTTCATTTTTAGTATTTAGTATTAATCTCACTTTTCCCCGTTCATCTATTTCATGTAATCAGTTACCTGTTTCCGACGATTACGTTTGAATTTCCCGTTTCTTGATATTGTTAGGTTGAAGAACTTATCTAGTATTCAGTTGGATCATTTTTTTTAATGTAATCACTTTCTGTTCCACAGTACACCCACATTCTTCCCAAATTCAGTATCCACTTTCACTTTTAGTATTGGGCATTTATTTAATTTTTTCTTAATACGTTCACCAATTTCATGTAATCCGTTGCCTGTTTTCGTTAATTACGTTCCAATTTTTCGTCTCTTAACCTCGTCACGCCGAAAAAATGTATCCAACATTTAGCTATATCATTTTTCTGTAATGTATTCACTTCATCATTTCCACCATATATCCACATTCTTCCCAAATTCAATTTTTTTTTTTTTTTTTTCCGACAATCCATTCGGGGCCCAGTTTTGCCATTGGCATTGTCAATCGCCACCTGGGTTGCCGTGATTGACGGCCGGGCCCGAGAGCTGAATGCTTAATCCTCTCCCCGCTGGCCGTTACCGACGGCGTATGAAACGCCATTTGTATATTTAATGCGTCGTCGAATCGATAAAAAGAGGGAACGCTGTCGGATTGGGACTCGCGAGGAAAAGGCTACCGCTCGAATATTAATCAAGCCATTGAAAGGAGTCTGTCTCATCTGGTATAGCGGTACAATGACGCTAAGTGTTTCAGATTGTCAGCGCGCGTAAATTTGAGCTTTATTTCCTCATATCTTTGGATACGCGCCCCATTGAATGCCTTGAAATCCCAACTGAAATTAAAGAGGGTATCTTTCCCAGGTGGGATTTAAACCCATTTCATTGTTCGGAAAGTCGTGGAAACATATTCTTTTGAACTGCGCATTTTCCCTTAAAGACATCTAAAGATATCCAAGGCGGCATGAAAACAAAGAGGCATAATCTCTCTCTCTCTCTCTCTCTCTCTCTCTCTCTCTCTCTCTCTCTCTCTCTCTCTCTCTCTCATGGGCATGTGAAACTATTTCAGTGGGCATGGAAAGGTCTGCTGCCGTTTTCAAAATGGCAAGTGAAGGTATTCCCAAGGAATTTATTAAGCTAGTTATGAGGACTTTGGAATCTTCCCATGAGGATTTATGGAGCGTTCCCCAAGGGCGCGAACAACATCCCTCGTAGCCATG
Source organism: Macrobrachium nipponense (assembly GCF_015104395.2). Taxonomy (NCBI): domain Eukaryota; kingdom Metazoa; phylum Arthropoda; class Malacostraca; order Decapoda; family Palaemonidae; genus Macrobrachium; species Macrobrachium nipponense. The sequence goes on from NC_087219.1 coordinate 40,047,163, forward strand.
CCGTGACTTGAGCAATGCTTTTTCTAATTGGTTCATGCTCTAAGAGCCTCATCGTGTGCTCTGACATCGTAAATTCAAAAGGAGAACGTATTTATATTCTCGATTAACGCTGTAGTTAAGGTCTTTCATTAAGTGCCTTTTATGATTTATGATGGAAAATCCTAACTTTAATCACCTTATGATTACTATATTTATGTGGCGTATTAGTTTGTCACAGTACATGACTTTGATATTCAATGTAAAGCCCCCCCCTCCCCCCTTAGCTGGGTGAAATTGGTATATTTATATTTAATGAAGCCAGCCTAATTTTAGTAAATTACTTCACATTCTAGGCACTAAAAAGCGTTGATGCCCATAATCGTCGATTTATTTCATTTCGTGTTCTCGTTACGGTACTCTGCATTTATAAGTATGTCTGTATTTATAAGTATGTCTCGTATTATAATTATTATTCGCACTCAAGTGCAACAGGACTTGGCTAAGGGCATTAACCAACAAAGCCAGAATCCTCTGCATAATAAGTTCACATACTACTCGTACAAAGTGTGTGAGTTGTTACATTGGTCAAATTTCCACTGGCAGTTTTGTGGTAAAACAGCACACATTAACCTGCACTGTGCCGACACGTAACTTCTGAATTTTACTCTTAACTCGACCGTGAAAATTGTCAGATTCGTTTAAATTGTTCTTGGGCAAACTTAGTCTCGCGCTATAATAGACTTATGAATGCAAGATTACAAACTCGATTGTACCCTGTCATTAGCTAAACAGCACTTTCGCGTTGTCCGTGAGCGTCTTATTAAATCTTGAACATTGACCCGGTTCCATTATAAATGAATTCATCTTTCTTCGGGTTGGAGTTTCGCATTCTAGTTAGTTAATTTTTTTAATGGATTCGGGTTCCACGTTGCCTCTGGTTCGTTTTCTAGTTTCGCTTCAACGTAACCTTCTCTTGAGATATTTTTAATGTTGAAATGTGGTCTTTTGGTGCATTGAAGTACTGTTGCTGTGTCTAGCTTAACTGTGATTTTGATAAAGGTAAATAAGTTCTGTTGATTGTAAAGAGTGTGGGTCTTCTAATCCTGTCGTCAGTAGAATTCTCTCTCTCTCTCTCTCTCTCTCTCTCTCTCTCTCTCTCAAGAGCCGAGGTTATGTGATATGGGAGCATTCCATGAAAATCAGATATGCCCTATGTTTACATAATTAGAGAATTATATAGTTCTGTGTCTCGTTAGAGAGAGAGAGAGATTAAATGTATAGCATTTAAACAGGAGGGCCTAGACAAAGGTAACTCTTAACCTACCTGGGTAAAACCATTAATATAATATTCTTTGGTGTATTATTTGTCACTAAACTTAATTTTGAAAATATTTCTTTTTCTTGAGAGAAGAGAATTTCTCTCTCTCTCTCTCTCTCTCTCTCTCTCTCTCTCTCTCTCTCTCTCTCTCTCTCTCTCTCGTTCAGAAGAAGAAGAAGAATCTGGTCCAGTTGCACAAGGAAGGGCGGGTGTTGTGGGGTTGTCTGCCAACCAAAATAATGGCAGGAAAAGGAGTATTGGGAACTTCTTAGACTTTCAAGGCGTAAAAGCGACTGGTCCGTGCCTGGAGGGAGGAGGAGGAGGAGGAAGAGGTGGTGGAGGGGCTAGAGTAAATACTGGCCCGTACCAAGAGAGGGTAGGGGAGGGAAGGGGGAAAGGGTTGGGTTCAGGGGAGGGTAGAGTAAAGCGCTTTTGTGCATCGATTATCGATTTTAGTTTAAGGTTCCGCTGCGTTGCTCGATAAGATTCCGCTGTTGATGTGCGGGAATTTCGCTCGTTGCTTAGGGCTTTATGGGACTTGTTGCTCCCAGGACTTGATTTACGGGCTCTCATGACTTGGAAGCGTCGGACTTTATATTGTGGGAATTGGCTTCGATGCTTGTTGACTTGTCCTGCGCGATGCTCGTCGGACTTCTTTTTTTTTATTGTTTCGTTAAAAGTTTCGTTGGACGCTTGGAGACTTTTAACTCTTGGTGTACGACTTCGTTGTTCAGATTGTATTCGGACTTTTTTTTTTTTTTTTTTTTTTTTCCCCTTCGTACGTCACTCCCCTTCTCCTTATTACCTCTGTTGGTATTATTGTTGTTAACTATGATTGTAAATTCGCAGTTCGGACTTGACTCCCTTTTTCTTATTACCTCTTTTGGTATTGTTGTTGTTATCGATGATTTTAAATTGTAAATTCACATTTTCTCATTTGTTATTAATCACGTGTTTTGGTACCTCCCCGATTATTATAGACTTACGTACTGTTCGTGCTTCTAAACGAGTTTGGATTTCCTGGGGATTAAACCCGAAGAAAGTGAACCTGTGTCGTCGGACATTAAGCTTTAATTTATGGTCTAACGGATCGGAATTGATGGACTTGATTTTATTGCATTGTGTTTACTATATTAGGCATTGACTGACCTCTCTTGCCTGTATCCTACGATTTCCTTTATATATATATATATATATATATATATATATATAAATATATATAATATATATATAAATATATATCACACAAGGAAAGCCGTACGTGGATTGGTAATTGCGGCTTAGATCAAGGACTTCGACCAGGGAACAAATGAAAGTTTAATTCGCTGTGGTGGTTGTACCGGTTTGAAGTTAGGAGTTTGACGTTGAAAAAACTGTTTATTGATCGTGGCTTTTTTTGAAACGTATCCTTCGGTATAACGAGCGTAGGGTTATTATTATATTATATATATATATATATATATATATATATATATATATATATATATGTGTGTGTGTGTGTGTATATATATATAATCACAGTCCTCCAATTCGACTGGTGGTATTTATAGTGTGGGGTTCAGGGTTGCATCCTGCCTCCTCCCAGATTCCTTTTCAGGGATCTTGGGATCGTGCCTAGTGTTCCTATGATTATGGGTACAATTTCCACTGGCATATCCCTTATCCTTCATATTTCTATTTTCAGGTCTTGATACTTATCCATCTTTTCCCTTTCTTTCTCTTCAACTCTGGTGTCCCATGGTATTGCGACATCTATTATTATTATTATTATTATTATTATTATTATTATTATTATTATTATTATTATTATTATTATTATTATGCATTCATTTATGTGGAAGCCGAAAATGTTCAACTTGCTGAGTAAGTTTCGAGTCTAAACATTATGCCCACTCGAGAAAAAGAGAGAAACAGGGTAAGGGGGCGACTGTAAACAGAGACTAAGTATAAACAAGAATAACACGTTTCATTGTTAGTGGAACCCATCTTCCATCTTACTTAAATACATGTCGTATGTTTTCCTGTGTGGTAAAAAAATAAGCAATAGCACATGAAAGATAAGTGAGCGCACGATGTCTCCTCGGATGGAATAACAAGTCTTTGAGACATCCTAAGCCTTGTAACTCTCTCTCTCTCTCTCTCTCTCTCTCTCTCTCTCTCTCTCTCTCTCTCTCTCTCTCTCTCTCTCTCTCTCTCTCTCCCCGAAGGGTTGTACTGAAGTACTTTTTAGGTTAGGTAAGAGAAAGTTGCCCTGGGCGTTGGTGCCCTTTTTTTCGATCCAATGGTTTGCTGGGTCATTCGAGGTTCGTTTTATTTTACTGCGACTTCGATGAATTTAGGAATCTGTGTACCCAAAGAATTTGTTATACTTGAGGGTACGTGCTGTAAATTTTGTGTGTGGGGTGATGGTATTAGTGAACATTAAACATTTCGTTTTTATATTGTTGGTGGAAAGGTGTTCTGTATAATATTGTTGGTGGAAAGGTGGTGTTCTGTATGATATTGCTGGTGGACAGTTGGTATTCTGTATGATAATGTTGGTGGAAATGTGTTATTATTATGACTGATATGAAACATAATTATTTTGGTGGAAATGTGGTGTTCTGTATAATATTTTTGGTGGACAGATTTGTTTGTATAATATGATGGAAGATTGTGTTTGCATAATATTGTTGGTTATGTAGCAAGAAGCAGTTTCGTTTTACATTTATACTTTAGGTATAAAACTTCTATTTCGCTGTAAATGATGTTACTGCAGTGTTCGCTGACATTATAGATATTAATTTTTAAACATAATCTTGTCAGCAATTATTTTCTCCTAAATTCTTTGTACGAAACCATTATAAATTGTGCAGTAGAAAGTTATTTAAAATTTTAGTGTGAGCATAAACTTATTTATACGTAGTCATTTAATTTTTGTTAAATTATAACCATTCCAGTAGAAGTAGAGACGAAGATTTGCTCCAGAAAGGATGTTTGATATTTAAAGCTAAATGCTCGAGAACCTCTTGGTATTTAGAAGCCTTTTAGATATCGTTATATAAAGGAGGCCCTATGCCAGCGGGCTTATACTTTGAGACGCCCTTGATATAAGAAAAATCAAACCATTGAACTGAGTTAATGCAGCTTCTTATAGTAGACGGAAACGCCTCTTTGCCAGGGGTTGTTTGGTTTGGGTAGCAGCATGACCCCTAGTCGAGGGAGGAGGAGTGACCCCTTGAGGCGGAGCTGTGGGGTACCCAGGGTGCCCAGGGTACGGGAACTCGAAAGCAGATGGCGTCTGGGGTCAATAACTGGTGTGAAGGTGAGATCGTGGAGGAATGGGTAATACCCCGCTGGGTAGGGGCGTGGGTTAGGGGACCCCGGAGCTTCATTTGCCGGTGGGCGCTGGGCATTGTGTCTGGGTAGGGGAAGGTGTTGTTGGCCAGGGTGCTTCCCCCAGGTAACCCTTCTGGGTATTGCCCATGTCTTAGCTGAGTCAGGGCTTCTTGGTCAGTCGTTGCATGAAATTTGAATGTTCTGCGGTGGGAGTTTTTTTTTTTATGTAGTCTTCCATTTAACGTATTTGATATCCCCCCCCACCCCCTTCTCTCTTCTCGGTGTCATCATGTTGAATATTTCATGCACTATTCATTTTGACCATTCATTAAATACATAATGGCATTGAATTACCTTTCCCGTAGGGCCTCACGTACGAGTATATGAAAAAGTGTGATTTTTTAAAGGTTTGGTGGGGCGTGTTGAGATTGCCCCTCCCCCTTGCCTTTGCGTGTAAGAGCCTTTCGTTAAAAAGTGTCAGCTAGTTACCGTCTCAACGCAAGTTGTGTATGTAGGTACATGGACATTAGATTACGGTACTTAGATTTTTTTTCCCCTTTCCTCAAATACGGTCAGTAAGACGTATTGCTTAGGAAAATTGGCGTCTTTTGTCCACACGTACCGTTATTTCGCTCTGCTCGACATTTTTTGCTTTTTGTCGGGGGTGGGGGGACGATGGTGGGTGGGTTGGGAGTCTGTGGGAGGGTGAGATGAAGGTACTTACTATTAGCATGAAGGTTATTGTCCAATTGATGAAGCCTATTTGACAGAAGGCGAATAATGATTTAATGACTTGATTGAATTGTCGAGTTTGGAGGGGACGCTGAGAAAGTCTTGAATACTTGCCAGGCATTTAGGGCGATTACTGTCGGGGCTGAGTTTTCGGTAAGTTTTAGGGTGACCCGGGGTAGGGAAGACGGTGTTCTTGGACTTGGACTTCTAGTAAGAAAATGAGCTCGGTTAGAAATAGTATAAAGTCATTGTTCGTGGACGAAAAATATCCATTTCATGTGGGAGACATTGGTAGGTTTATATAAGTAAAGATTATTATTTTTAGTTTTAAATGAGGATGGTTATTTGTAGGTTTGATTAAAGATGATTAATTGTAGGTGTAACTTATTCAAAGATTATTATTTGTAGGTACTATAAAGATGATTGAATTGGAAGTTTTTTTGTTTTTTTTTTTAAAGAATATTTTTTGCTTATGATTTAGAAGCAAAAGGTGGCTCCTCCCCCCAAAAAAATAATTATTAAGATGGTTAGGCCTCAAAGAGTATTTATTTTTTCTATTTTTTGTATACGTCCATTCTTACCTGCTTTATATTCCCTACATCCTAACGAGAGATTCAGTTGAGTATATAATAACTTTAGATCAACTTATAAACCAGTAAATACTGTTTCATTGTCGTTGCGCTAGCATTCACCTTTGCCTTCATTCTTGCTCTGTCCTCTTAAGGGCGATGCGTTTTTAGTAATAGAAGTCAACGTACCCGTATATATTGGCTTGGTGTATTGTAGCTTCTGTTTACAAGTCTTGACTAGCCAGGCCAAGGATAATGAAGGTTATACAGGGCCCAAGGGCGTCCCCTGATAAAAAAGCTTCGGTAGCTGAGGCCCTGTCCTAATATGCAGGTGTTTGGGACTTGATTCATCTTTTATATATCTGTAGTTACTAGTCTTTGTTTTTTTGTTTTTTTGTGAGAGTTTCTTTGAACATGTATTTTGTTTATTAAACTGCGTTGCTCACTAAACGTTTCAGTGTATTAAGATGCTTATGCATTAATTCACCATTATATATTATATATATATATATATATATATATATATAATATATATACCTACATACATACATACATAATACTAGTATTTGTGGGGATGCATTGAAAGGTGGTTTATAATTTTCTAGTCCTACCCACCGTACTTTGAACCAGTTGTATAAGAGCGCTGCTGTCTCACGTATACGTTACATCTTTTTTGGCGCCATTGGTCTACCATGGTAGTAATTAGCGTCTAAATGTATATTTCGCATCTGAAATAATTGTAGGACACGTAATATTCGTAGACCATTACGTTAAAGAATCCTATTATCCTTGAATGTGTCACATAATGTTTGTATAATTGCCCGTTTGTAGTTTTCATTTGCAGTTCCAGAGATCTGAGACTTGGTGAACTGGTTAGAGACCTTGACTAGGTGCCACGTCGCGTATTGCAGTTATGATTTTTATATCTTCAAATTGAAGTTTCATGTCGATGTTAAGCATCAGGTCCGTGTAGGCACTAGAATGTTGGATAATTTTATGTGTGAAGTCAATTGCTTGGGCCACAAAAAGATCGGAAAAAAAAACACGAGTAAAATTTTGTAACTGATCAAGTCTAGGTCGGGCAAAGGAATAGTGCGGCAGAGTTGGCAGTTCGCCATTTTTGTCTGGCCACAGGTATTTCAGCTCTCTGAAGACCGAGCAGGGAGCAAGATGATGGTGGTCTGGAGGCATTTATCGGAGGTTTTTACGCATTCTCCATTGTTTAGCACGGCCTTCTGGGTCGTTTTCATCCTCCTCCGGCTAGTTTGCGTCTTTATTTTACGAGTTACTTCACGCAAATCCCCTCATCATCCCTTGTTTTCTGAGGAATGTATTTCGGAGGGGAATCGTATATTTAGTTTTTTCTTCTTTTCCCGCCATGGCGGGAGGGAGGGTGAGTTGGCTCTCAACCCCGTTTAAGTGAACGACGCGCTGATCTGGCTGGAAGAATGTTTGACGACTGCTGCTTTCTACAAGGGACTCGCCTCCATCAGAGAATTAAGACTTAGGCGTCTTTAGTTATGTAGACGTGGGCGCGGGGCTGCTGTTGCCTTCTTCCATGGCCAGCTAGGTGTCATGTAGGCGCGCTCTTTTTTATGGGTGGAGTACCGTTGCCCAGGGCAGGCGGGCTGGGCCGCGGCGGCAACGCCCTCTAGTTTCTTCGCGAGACCCACGTGCCCCACATGTGTGTAGGTTGTCAGGTTTGGATTGGATCCTCCCTTTCCCCCCCTTTCCCCCCTCTCCCATCGAGTTTGGATTGGATTCTCCCTTTCCCCCCTTTCTTCCCATCCCCCTCCCCCCCCTCCCTCTCGCTTCCAAAGCATTATGCGCCTTGCTCGCTCCTCGTAACCCTTTGTTCAGTCCGTTAGTACTAGATCGTGTTCACTCGGTTCCTATATTTTCCCCGTTGTCTTACCTCCACCCCCCTTGCTTTCCTTGAAGGCTGGGCCACGTCTCCACCGCATTTGGGCACGTTTGGCATCCGCTGTGGCTGGTTTGCCTCGCTGTTTTTATTTTTATTTATTTATTTAGTCGGATATATTTAAGATTGGGAAATTTTTTTGAAGAGTGGTATATGAGATTATGTATTTATATATATATATATATATATATATATATATATATATATATACTATACATACATAATACATACATACATATAAATTTAACCTAGGCAGTAGATTTACTTGCACAGTCCGCGTATCAAGTTGCTGAATATATTGTCGTCTAAGTAGATTATTATTACTGTTATCGTTCGAAAGTTTTGCCACCATGATTGCAAGTGATGAAACCCTTCTCTCTCTCTCTCTCTCTCTCTCTCTCTCACCAGGTCTCTTTATTCTCCTATGTCGCTTTTGCTTTCATCCATCCCCAATACTTGAAGAACTTTTCTTCTCTCTCTCTCCCCTTCACTGTTTCCCTTCCTCTTCAATATCCCCACCCCCCGTTTTCGTTCTTCTATTTATTTCCACGTTTCCCCCTAGTTTATCCCCCCCGTCCTACCCCCCCGTCCCCCAGCCCTAGTCCCAGCTCCTCCTTCGTTCCCCCCTTTCCTCTGTTGAATTGCACTATATTTCCTCTTTTCTCTCCCATTTTTATTTCCCCATTTTCCCCTTCCTTCTTTATTTCACCCTTTCCATAGTTTCCCTTCCCCATCTGTATTTCCCCTTTTTCCAATGTTTCTTTTTCCTCATCTTTATTTCCCCCCTTTTCCAACATTTATTTTCCTCCTCTTCATTCCCCCCCCCTTTTTTTTGGTTTCACTTCCCCATGCTCGTTTCCCCCTTTTTCCAATGTTTATTCTTCCCTTTCTTTATACCCCACTCTCCCTTGTTTCCCTTTCCCGTCGTTATTTTCCCCCTTCTCCACTGTTTCTTTTCTCAATCTTTATTTACCCTTTTCCAATGTTTCTTTTCCCTTTCTTTATTTCCTCCCTTTCCAATTTTTCTATTCCCCTTCTTTATTCCCCCTATCCCTTGTTTCCCTTCTCTTATCTTTATTTTCCTCTCTTCCACAGTTTCTTTTCCTCATCTTTATTTGCCCTTTCCCAATGTTTCTATTCCCTTTCCTTATTACCCCCTTTTCCAATGTTTCTTTTCCCCTTCTTTATTCCCCCTATCCTTTGTTTCCCTTCTCTTATTTTTATTTTCCTCTTTTTCACAGTTTCTTTTCCTCATCTTTATTTGCCCTTTTCCAATGTTTCTTTTCCCTTTCCTTATTGCCCCCTTTTCCAATGTTTCTTTTCCCCCTTCTATATTCCCCTTATCCCTTGTTTCCCTTCCCTATCTGTATTTTCCCCTTTCCCAATGTTCTTTTTCCCCCTCTATATTCCCCCTATCCCTTGTTTCCCTTCCCTATTTTTATTTTCCCCTTTTCCAATGTTTATTTCCCACTTTTCCCTTCTTTTCCCCTTTTCCCTTCTTTTCTTTTCCCTTTTCCCTTCTTTTCCCCTTTTCCCTTCTTTTCCCCCTTTCCTGTTTTCCCCTTTTCCCTTCTTGCTCCCAGGCGCCTCATTTCGCATAATTGGCCTGTCAATGTCAGAACCTTGGTTTATGGCCGCGGTTATCGTTTGTAGGAGGACTTTTTTTTTTTTGGTGGTGGTAAGGGGCGGGCCAAAGTAGATTGGGCCTTTCTGTTGCAATCCTTCATGTTGCAGACTGCAACACAAGTTGCTGTCTATCACTTTTTTTTATGTCTGAAGCTGCTTTCTGGTCGTTTTCCCATTTCTGTTTTTCGAATAGTTTATACTATATTATATATATATATTATATATATATATATATATATATATTATATATATATATTATAGATTTTTACTCGTTGGTAATAATTTTCCATTGATGCAGTTTTTATTTAACTTGATTTTATCTGTCACAGCACATCACTTTTTTTTAGCGTTACTGTGTTGTATTTACTCATTTCTTGCTTAACGACACATTTCAGTTAATGTGTTTTTCATTTGATTTTGGGTTTCATTGATATGTTAGGTTATGTGTCAGTTGGTTTAGTAAAGGAACGAATTTTTAACAATTAAAAACTATCGTGTTATATTTTGTATGTTACTCATAATGTTTGCCAGTCATTGTCGGATGTTTGCCCTGAGTGTCCGGATATTTATATCTAGTTTCGATTGTTACGAGGTTTTTGTTTTAGACAGCTGTGCATTGAGGGAAAGGATGGGAAAGCCTCATTAGTTCATTGTAATTGTTGGCGTTATGCTGCCTTCCCCTTTCCGTCCCCTCCAAATCCCCTTCTGTCGGATCCAGCTATAAAATATTCCCTTAGTGTTGCCTTAGGCCTTTCTATTTGGTATTATTTTATCGATTTTATTTTATTTTTATTTATTAATTTTTTGTTGTTGTTGTCGAGAGCTACAGTAAGTTCTTTTTATGATGCCAGCAAAGCGTGTTTGAGAATACGTAGACGGGTGAGAGACTAGTTCGGTGTGAAAGTATGAGACAAGGGAGGAAAGAAACACAGACTTAATTGGTAAAGATGGAAGGAATTTATTTATGCTTAAAAATTTTGGGAATATTCATGAAAGGTATATTGAGCCGAGTCTTTCGTGGAAGAAAATGTTACTGCTGAATGGGAATCAACGAAAACAATAAGAGGAAATTGTTGGGATGAACTGTTTGCATAGGATATGTGACTAAAATTGAAACGGTTAAGCAGTGAGAAGTGGTCAGCGTATAACTGTAGGATACATGGGCGTATTTTGGAATGACTTTGGTCGCCGTGATTGTTTAGCTGCAAGTCTGCAATGAAAAGATTCATAAGAAGTTGTTCATGATATTATAAGGTGGTGTCACTGCTTCGTCTCATTGACACGATATATCTGTAAGGTCCCAATAACGTTGTGCGAGTTGGAGATTGAAGGGGGTTCGTGCTCCCTACCCTTCTCTGTGGAGGTCAGTTTGACAGCCATAGATAGAAACACGCACGTCTAGGAATAGCAGTCTCTCTCTCTCTCTCTCTCTCTCGTGTCGTGTCGTGGTTTAGTTTTACAGTCATAGCAAGCTCCGAGCTCATGTGTCGAGAATTTCTCTCTCTCGCGTAAAGCCAACTCTCTCTCTCTCTCTCTCCCCACGGTCTTCATACCTCGTGTAGCGCTGTAGTGCAACATTAATAGGTCTTTGTCGTTACTGGTGGAACCGGATTTGAACACCACATCCGGTTATGATTCGATTGGACTGTCACGTGTCCGGATTTCATCGTTCCGTACGTGACTTCATCTTGTCAACTCCGAGGCTGAAATGGTGTCTGAGGCTTTTTTTTTTTTTTTTCTAAGGTCGTAGCCTATTTGGTGTTTAGGCTACAGCTGAAATTTGCGATGATACTTGATCCAAACTTCCGTAGCCCATGGGGCTGCTCATTTCAACATGCCAACGTAACCGAAGTGGTCCTCTTGTGCCTGTTATATTGACGTAACCGAAGTCGTAGCCTATTAGGCGTTTGGGCTACGGCTGAATTTTTTGTAATGATACTTGGTCCTCATTTCCATAGTCGTTCCTTGGCGTTGCTCATTTCAACGTGTGTCCGCATTGTGCCTGTTATATGGACGTAAACGAAGCCGTAGCCTATTCACTCTTTAGGCTACTGCTGCATTTTCGATGATACTTGATCCTAACTTCCTTAGTCCCTGGGGCTACTCGTTGCAACACACCAGCGTAACCAACGCAGCCATTCTGTAGAAGCCTGATATGTTGAAGTAAACGAAGTAACTAATTATGCTATAGTACGCTGATGGTTCCAGCGACTTTTTAACACGATTGATTTACTTGCTATCAAACACTGTTAGAAGAGAGGTAAGCTTCAAAATATGTTCTCATTTCCCAATTCATATCAACGACGTCATCTACCGTTTTGATATTTATGAGTTTTATGAAGCGTGGAATGGGAATTCACGGCGCAGGAAATTGACCAAAGGAAATAGGTGCGTCAAAAGTGATAGCTGCTACTCGTACAGTTTCCTCGCTAGCCTTAAATCTGGATAACTTGTATGGCTATGCACAACAAGTCTTGCAAAGTCTGAATGAAGGGTCGCTCATCAAATAATTATGAAGCAGGTGAACGTGAAATGGGACATCAACAGTTAACGAATGGTTAATAGAAGGAAAGCTACATGGGTAGATCACTTCTAGACCTCCAAAAAATAAGAGCAGCATATTGATGTAGATTAATATTCCCGATTCCAAAATGACCTGGAATGTTTTGAAGGAAGTCGTGCACCGCCGACAGCGAAATTAATTGTATGGTAAATTTCACTGTCATGGATATTTCAGTGAATTCATCTGACATTTTTATTACGTCGAATAATAATTTCCACCTTTGGAACAAGTTGTGAATATTTGGCCGTGTTCAGTTGAAGAATTCCAGTTCTGTTTTGTATTGTACGTGAATTTAGAAACGTAGTAAGTTTGTTCATTATATGTCATACCGTTGCTTGGGAAAATCAAAGAATTATACAGCATTGAATTTCCAAACTTGATTTGTCTCTAAAGTGAATGGGATATAACCTATGTTTGCACGTTTTTGAAAATGGTCTTGCAATTTGTCGGAAATTATTAAATATCAGTATCGCACATCTTTGAAAATGTTGTTGAATTTGTTGGGAAATTATTAAATGTCAGTATTGCATGTCTTTTAAAATGCTGCTGGAATTTGTCGGAAATTTTTAAGTGTCAGTTCCACCCTGGACAGAAATGAGTATAGAAAATATGTAGGTTAATAAAACCGGTTCAATGGGTGGATTTGGATTTACCCAGGGATCGAGTATTGGATGTTGGAGATGTCGTGTCGAACGCCCCTGGGGTGTATACGTATTTATAGTCTTAAGACTTGAGCAAAAAGAACTGAATGACCTTGTAACCGCAGCCACCGACGTTCGCCCAAGTGCTTGGCTTTGAAGCCTAAATCTTGTGATCCAATATAATCAACTTCGTTGGGTTTCAAGGTGCATATTAACCTTAGTCTGTAATTGCTTCCAAATGAACACCATGTTTTTTTGGAAGCTTGCATTTGATTTCAGTGGCCCTAGAAATTTGTTTCATAAGAATAGGTTTCATCCGAATATAATTAATAATAAGCTTACGAAGTTAATAATCATCATCATCATCTTACGAACTTGCGAGTCATGTCGTATGACAGAACCAGTTGCTGTTGCTCGACATCGCCACCAAATGTCTGGAAACATCTCATTGTCTTTACAATGATTCGAATCATCATATATCATTGTATGTTTTCATTCGAATCATCACATATCATTTTATGTTTTCTGTTTGGATACAGGTAGTGCTATGGATACCAATTGTCGCCCGATGATGGGACATTTTACAGGTGTCGCCTCGCAATCCAGAGAATATAAAGAAAAAAATTTAAAACTTTAGGAGAATCAATTTTGGATATATTGTCTAGATCTCAGTCTAAACTAGTACACCATCAGGTGATCGATACATCCACGCGTTGGTTGTGTGTTTTATCAGTCAAGGGTTGGCGTGTAAACATAATGTTTTATTCATTTAGGTTTTAGTTATTTTTCTTTCTATAAATATAGATTTTTTATTTAATTTTTTTTAGGTAGAAATGTTGACTACTTTCGATACCTGTAGTACATTTATTGCCTAGCTATCAGTCTTAGACACAGCGTTATGTGAGGTGCACTCTTTATATTGCTTATATATTTATCAGCCAAAGATTGGTATGTAAACGTAATCTATATTTATTTAGATTTTAGTTTTTATTTTCCTTCAAAATGTCGAGTTTTTAATTTATTATAATTATAATTATTATTATTTTGTTATTGTTATTATTATTATGATGATGATGATGATGATGATGCAGGTTTGAGGTCCTAATGGCTCTAAAGTTATCGAAGCAAGCTAAAGTTTTCGAGATACTAAAGAGAGCCTGAGGTTTAAACGCCAAGGGGCTTTCTCCCTTTTAGACGTATATATATGGCCTGGCAAAAATGGGCAATCTGTCTTTCTGCTCCTTTCAAGCGTCATGGCTAACGTATGTATGTGTAGTGTAATACATATGTGTATGTGATATATATATATATATATATATATATATATATATATGTATATATATATATATGTTGCATATTTTTATTTATTTAATGTTTAAAATGTGGTTTGTGTGTGTACTTTGTATATATGTATAATCATACGGCTAGAGTATACCAAAGAAGTGTGTATGTGTATATGTGTGTGTGTATATATATATATATATATCTATATATATAGTGCATAATATATATATATATATATAGATATATTAAATATATATATATATATATATATATATATATACTATATATACATCATACGATACCTATATATTTTTATACTTTATTTATATAACGTATAAAATATACAGTATAGACACGTATATATAAACTCTAATTTCACGCATACATGCTTATCTATAAGCGGTTAGAGTAATAGTGTAACACTAAATAGCGGGCTTCTAATTTATGTTGGTGGGGGAAAAAAAAACGAGGCACCTGCCACTCACGGATAGATGGGTAGATGGTCTCAAGTCATTACTTCATTACCATGCATCAAGGGAGAGGTCGCTTCATCATACGACTGTCGCTTACCTGTCACATAGTATGGGGGGTGGAGGGGAGGAAGGGTTAGAATTCATATTACGGTCGGTCACTTCCAGGTGTTTCTCTCTCTCTCTCTCTCTCATTATTTTGTGGTGTAGATTGAGATTTATTTATCTACAGTCATTGAGTAGTCCGTGCTACCACGTGTAAATTAATTTCTCTCTCTCTCTCTCTCTCTCTCTCTCTCTCTCTCTCTCTCTCTCTCTCTCTCTCTCTCTCTCTGTCGTGAGGCGTGAAATATCGCTATGCTTCAAAGTAAATACATGTAATTAAAAGGTAGGTCTTGCTGCTATGAGCCGTTATCTACTTATCGATTAGGAACCATTTACTAGACAATTTGATCAATATTTATGTAAGGTAATAATGAGCCAGGCATAGTTACATGCATGTTATATCAATAATAATTAATATGTAATTTCATTGAATGATGGTAATAATCGAAAAGGCGGTATATTTATGTTTTGCTCACGAGTCGGCAACAGAAAGTCCAATTGACAGGGAAAATTTGTCAATGTAAAGAATATTTTATGTCACGTTGCTGGATAAGACTGCGAATATGCTAAGGATTTTCTTGCATCAAGAATTCCGTAACTTATGTCAGTGTTATATATTTGCATCGAGCTCTTGAAGATGAAAAAAAAAATGATCTCGTTATTTCCGTGTAACCCAGAATATGCATAACTGCTCCTTGCATGGCTAAGCGTGTCTGCTCTTATTTACATACAAATTACTATGCTTTTTTGCATAGTCGGTAATTTTTTATAAAGCGTAGGACACCTGCATAGAATTTGTTTTATGGTATTCGGTATAAATTACTGTTCGTTTGAGAATGATCAATGTTTGGTTGCTTTCGGCGCAGTTGGTCATTATTGACTCATAGGAGCTTAATTAAAAAAAATCCGTTCATCTTCTAATAAAATTAGTGAACATTAAATCATTCTTTATCCACCTCATATGGACATAGCTGTTTATATTCGACGAAGTTCCTTTACTTTTTATATTATAATGGGCAAAGTTGTGAGCATTAGAGAATCCGGTGAAAGCTGAAGCGAACCATAGTCCATTTCCGCTCACGCCCCCTTCCAATTGGTATAAAATTTCCCCTTCCCCTTTTATTTTCACTTCTAAAAGTCCTGGTTCGATTGAGTTACCCATTTTTCTAACATTTCTACCTCCTATCGTCACAGAGGATTTCATGACAAAGTTAAGTATTTTTTAATTAAAAATATTCAAGTTATTGAAGGAAAATTTTGATTTTAATTCTATATTCATTTCCATTTGTTTTGGTGTTGAATTTCTGAATCGAAGAATTTTTTTGTTCTTTTACAAATACCCTATGAGAGCATTAAACGGCCCGAACTAAAATGTCATGATATGACAAATGAATTAATAGTCGAATTATTTCACATGTTGGGTTTTTTTATGATTATTGATTAGTCAGTTAACCTAAATTCCCCCGTGCCTAAAATATAGAGAATTGATAATTATATTTTGAATATATCATCGCCTCTGTTAACTTAGAAGTGAATTACTTCGATTGAGAGTTTTTTTTTATCATAACCTAAAAATGACTATCTTCGAATAAAAATTTCATTGAACGAAAAAAATGACCTAAATTCTTTGACAGAAATTTTGTCCATTGTCTAGAGGTAAGTATTATTTAACCTGAATAACTGGACATTTTCGATACCCCTGGCATAAAAATTAGTGAGCAGCTTGGACTTAAATCTCTCTCTTTGAGTCTTATCTTTAAAACCCGAATGATGATAATGTTTCCTGTACGCTCATGAATACCTCTTATAAGGCTGCTGCTTTTTTTTTTTCCGCTGAAAGATTTGGCAAAGATATCGCAATCATCCTGATGATGCAGATCTGTTTAACTTCTTTTTTTTTTTCCCTCTCTTTTCATGATTCTTTCCTCAGACATTTCGCTTTGCGGCGCGCGCGTGAGGGAATGGGGTTGCATTGGCGCGTTAAATTGTCTCTTGCATTTTTGATGTTGGCGATGGCTGAGGATTTTACACACACACACACTTACTTATTTATATGAATTAGCTTCTCATCAACGTGCCATTTCATATTTACAAACATTAAGCTACAAATGTCATTTAATGCAAACACATATATTTATTTATTTACTTATTTATATGAATTAGTTTCACATCACTGTGACAATTTATATTTACACAAACATTACGCTACAAATGTTATTTAATATGCAATGAGGTCAACTCCGACGTTAATACGTATACTGTCGGGCGTATGAGTCTTCCATCTACTGAATCATTTATCAGTTACAATTCCCCTTCGGTGATATTCCCAAAGTGAGCGAATTATATATATTAAATATAATCAGTTTTCGCTATTGAACTCGATGGTTTTTTGTCAGCCTCTTAATAATAGTTTGGCAATACTTTCTTAATAAGAGGTTGATCAGCAATCAAAAAGTCATAGCATTTTACGAAACCTGCATACCAGAAAAATGTGCCCCTCAAATATTGTATATATATATATAATATTATTATATTATATATATATATACATATATATATACGTAAACACTATAGATACATATATACATATATATACATACAAGCATACATACAATACATATATCATACATATTATATATATATACATACATACATACATACATACTATACATACATACTACATACATACATACATATTACAACGTGTTCATATAGGATTTTGATTTGATTTTAAATGTTGAATAGCTCTTTATTAGTAGTTTTGATTCACGTTAGTCTTCGTGTTGAAAACTGAGATGGATTTAATTCATTTTCGGTGGAGTTGTGATGAGACGAGTTTCATTTCCGATTCTGTTGTTATTAATATTAATTTACAATTATTATTATTATTATTATTATTATTATTATTATTATTATTATTATTATTACTACTACTATTATTATTATTGTGGAAATTGAGGAGATATGTACACTAAAGGAATGTCAAACAGTAGTGAAATTGAGTCGAGAATATGATCATTTATGTCACCTTTTTTTATGAATATCTTATGCAGATATTTAAATTGGATTTAAAAACAGATTTTGTTGGATCACTTTTTTTTTCTCCATGTCTGGCGCGCCTCATTTGTGTCTATTTAAAAAAAAAAAAACTTATTATCCGTCATCCTATGGCTCTTGCTAAGTGGTAGCTTTCTCCAGATTATCAGTATTACATTAATATCCCGAGTTTGAAGTTTCGACTATTAAATGCGATAATGGTGTCCAAAACCTTTTTTTATATAAATGACCAGAAATATTAAGAACTCGAGTTTGATATTCAGTCTTGAAAGAATCTTCAGACCTGATTAATCATTCCTTTCAAAAGAGAGAGGGACTTGGGGGTTGCTGTTTTTTTTCGGGGGGGGGGGGGGGGGTAGCAATCTGTCGACCTGCCAAATTGCGCCCAGACAAGATTATCTGATTAAATTGCTTGCAATTCATCGCTTTCCCTTTCATCGTTGGGACGCGGGAGATGAGATGCCTTTTGAAATTGCCGAAAGAAGAGAATTTTTATATTTGGTGATTGATAGGTATTCAGTGTGAAGTAGACTCGTACTTGAAAATGGCTTACTGTCTTTAATTGCTTATACTCCATTATAATTTTCATTGTAATGGAGGAACAAATCCACCGTTGTGTAGGGTACCCATATTTAAAAATAAATATTGTTTCCCCATATCGAGAGAGAGAGAGAGAGAGAGAGAGAGAGAGAGAGAGAGAGAGAGAGAGAGAGAGAGAGAGAGAGAGAACATGGCTTATTGTCTTACATTGCTTATTATACTTTTTTGGATTTTACGAACAATTTTCATTGCAATAGGTAGCCACCTACCTGTATTTAAAAATAAATATTAATTCCCTCTTTAAAGCACCCCAGTGGCGTGGTCGGTATGGTGTTGGCCTGCCACCTCGGTGGTCGCGAGTTCGATTCTCGGGGATTCCATTGAGGGGTGAGATATGTGTATTTCTGGTGATAGAAGTTCACACTCGACGTGGTCCGGAAGTCACGTAAAGCCGTTGGTCCCGTTCCTGAATAACCACTGGTTCCATGGAACGTAGAAACACCATACAAACAAACAATTCCCCCTACAGAGAGAGAGAGAGAGAGAGAGAGAGAGAGAGAACATGGCTTATTGTCTTATATCGCTGTATCCTCACTATGAAAACCAAATTATTTTTGTGATGTGTTGGCTTCTCCGCCCATTATGTGACGTACTACCGCCTGCAACAGACTCCTACGTAGAGTACAAGTTACGATTTTTTTTTCTTCTTCACGGAAGGTAGTCTTCAGCCATCCCCCTCGTCTCCACAGTTGGTCATGGAATTTAATGGACCAGCGGCGTCTGGCATTTATAGTCGGTGGCCAGTCCAAGTACTGACCAGACCCAACATTGCTTAACTTTAAGGATCACAAGATCAATAGCGAATGTGTTACGTAATGGTAATTATTATTATTATTATTTTCTTTAATTGATATTAAATCAAATGGCCACTATCCATGGTGGGTTATTATTATTATTATTATTAATTATTATTATTATTAAATTTGGTCAGTATCCTTGTTGTTCAAAAGAATATAAAGGTCAATTAATAATTAGGTGGATTGAAATAAAAAACATAAAAAAAAAATCGTCTAATGCAGCTGTTCTTTAGTAAACAAAAGTGTTTAAAATGAGGGTCTACTCCTTTCATATTATTATTATTATTATTATTATTATTATTATTATTATTATTATTATTATTATTATTATTATTAATAATTTATCCCCCAAGTAAAGTTCACTTTTAAAAGTCATGAACTATCAAGGTCGCTCGCCAATAGGGGATTATTTCATTCTTTGATGAACAGTTTCTGATTGGATTTATATATTTCGAATAGCAAATTCTCTCTCTCTCTCTATCTCTCTCTCTCTCTCTCTCTCTCTCTCTCTCTCTCTCTCTCTCTCTCTCTCTCTCTCTCATAATAATGCTAAGAAATTCACAATCTCGTGGAAAATAGTTGTTAGGAATGTCCATATAGGAATACAATTTATTTACTATATAAATTGTGGATAAATTTACATAACCCTATGTATAATTATTTCTAAAATAAATCCTAACCTATATTGTTATATAAGGAAACTCGCTCCTTGTTCTTTTTTCCAAACAAGGACTTAATGCTTATTCAATGCTAAGCAGTCATGCTATCTGAACCCAACCGTTCAGGAACTGACCTCCGGCACGAATTTTAACATTTACTTGCGAGAAATACCAACCCCTCCTCCTCCCTCAAAAAAAAAAAAAAAAAAAAGGCATCGTCACTTGCATTCATTACTACCTCTTTCACTCCCGCGTGCCTTCCTGCAAGTGTATCCCCGAGGCTCTCAAACCCGTGTAACTCTAGTATACGGCTAGTTTTCCTCTGCAGGGAAGCGCGGGAATGCCCGTTCGGGCACGGCATGCGCGCCCTCATCGAGTGCCTGCTGCGGACGATTAACTCCGCAGGAGAGGTGTACCGTGGTCGAAACCCGATGCTTCTTGATCTTGGTTTCAAGGGTGGAAGGCTTTTTAGAGCTTTTAGTTATATATATTTATCTGATTTCGAAGAAAGCTTGTATTTTGGTAAATTAGTGAGTCTGTTATTGTTGTAAATTGGTGAAAACGTGAAACCGTTAATATTATTATTATCATCATCATCATCAAGACCAAGATATTTTAATTTTTAATTAAATAAATATTCTTAATACTCGGAATTTTGTAATATTACCCAGTTAAAATGTCCACAAGCCACAGCTTGTTTCTTACGTCATTGAATTTAAATATATTTAAATGTCCCGAAAACCCAAAGGTTTCGTTACTTGAAAATACGCAGTTTCTAAGGATTCGGGGGGTTATTCTATATTGATAATACACTTAGAAGAACCTCTGATACACTGAGATTTGTATTCGAATGAAATTCTCAAAACCATCAAAACGAAGTCACTTCTGTTCACTTCTGTTTCTCATGAATATGTAAGACCCCAGAGGTTTGTGTTGGTCATAAAATGTGGAGATCGTTGCAAGTGTTGAAATACACTTGTACAGTGGAGCTTGGATATACTCTTAAGACCTCTTTGCAATTACCGTCTCTTGAATGACGCAGTCACTGTCTCGTGATGATGTTGCTGAGCTGCAAGAATCGGTGGTAATCTTGAAGATAACTACTGCAAACAAACAGGTGAACGTCTGAGATTCTTGCTACCGGGAAAGCACTGCTTCATAAATAAGCAGAGCTACTTCGAGGAGACAAAGAATGCTAAGCAGCAAAGGAAGCAAATGAAATGCATTTGCGAATGAAAAAAAAAAATCGTAGGAAAAAAATGCAGCCACCTGGATTAACTTGTATTTGTGAAGGTTATTTTTATTTCATTTAATTTCCTTTTACACAGCAGAGTGAAATTGAGGTGAAGAGATGTGATGATGGTGAAGAACTGAAAAAGGATGACTTAATATCTAAGAAAATATGTCTATAGAAAAATTCATCTTGAATACAAAACGTCGCATACACACACACAGTCAAAATGAAGAAGACAGAAAAATTAGAACCTTGATTCCTTTGTTACTGCGTGAACATTTGTCCTTAACAGGTTCTGATATCGGCCACCTTTTATGCAAAAAAATTCTATGACCGTACAAATTATATATATTATTATATTACAATATATATATAATATATCTATATATAGATAGATATATATATATATATCTATATATATTATATATATATATATAATATATATTTATATCATATATATATATATATATATATATTATATATATTATATATTGATATATGAGAGAGAGAATTTTATTTATTTACGTCTAACTGAGTATATTTCCTCTCACGAGCGTATTTAGGTAACAACTTAACATTTCGAAACAACTCGAACACCAGCAGAAGATTTGGCGGTTTGGTCATTCACCTGTCTACGGGTACGCGCGCACGCACCCCTGTAAAGGCGCAGCCACAGCAAGTGCACTGGGGGAAATGTGGGTCAAGTCTCGTATGCTTGAATCCATATCAGGTCAAGCAAAGGCAGGAAAGTGTGGAAAGTGAGGCACGATGATGCTGCTGAAGTATTGGTCGGGGATCGAGAGATGTAGAAGAAGAGATATCGGGATTGGATGGGACGTGATTGCCCGTGTGGTTTTCTCTTCACAAAACTTCTCCTCCACCCCCACCACCCCCCGTCCCCTGCCAATCCCCTCCTCCCATTCCCTCTCTCCCTCACATCCTCCAATCTTCATTGTGGCGGTTTATTGTCGTTCGTCGCTCGGATTTTCCTTTAAAATATTGGAAATTGATGTGCCAACATCGACCATCCATTGTCATGCCCGCAGGGGCCTAGTGTCTCGCGGGCTTGTCTGTTTTGCCGTGATATTCACCTACGAGAATGTCTGATGATGAACGGCTCCACTTTGGTGTCGGGGGCGAGAGAGAATCGCCTCTCGTCCTTCGTGGGTGGCTCTCCCGTTTTCAGGGTTTCAACCAGAATAGAGTTTGGTTTTGAGTAAGCATCTGCTCTCGTATTCAAGGTATGATTTGGGAGAATATGGTTTGATTTTGAATAGATATGCGTTAAGCGGACCACTTTGTATTTAATTGGATTTAAAGTGCCTAGCTCTTTCCATCTTCAGCTGGATATCAGGTGTTTATCTGACAAAAAAATTAAAAATTAACAAATAAGAATAAAAAAATAAGGTAATATACAGATGTTTGTTTTAAACCTAAATCGTGATTTTTTAAGTCAATTTTTAGAGGATCCCAGGAACTCAACAAGAAGTATTGTAAATTCTCATCTTGACCTTAATTGCTTTTATAATTTGAATTTAAAATGTCAGTTGTTTGAAGTCATGACTTCAAACGATTCTCGTATCATTTAGTTTTATGAATTCTCTTTTTTTTTTTTTTTTTTTTTTTTTTTTTTTTTTTTTTGGGAAGGGGGTCTAGTTTTGGGAAAACGGGTAAGTTTTTCCTTGAAATAAATACGTTTGTGTTTTAAACCCCTGTGTCCTATTACTATACTAAATTCACATCAACCGTGCTTTTGATGTCTAGGCCCGTCCCTTACGACGTTCTTGACTAGTTGATAAGCCAATCACAGGGCCGGAAACTTTCACTCTCTAAAGAGAGGTTCACATAGGCAGGATGTATGTTCCACCTCTCCTGAGGGATACGTATTTCAAAAGTACCCCTCAGGAGAGGTGGAACGTACATCCTGCCTATGTAGACTCTCGAGAGAGAGACTGAGGATTTCCAGTCCTGTTATTGGCTTATCAACCGCCAATCAGGAGCGTCGTAAGGGACTGGCCTAGACATCAAATGCACGGTTGATGTGAATCTACTATAGTCAACCTTATTGTCGAAGACCCTACGTTTGTGCAGAGGTTAAAACATTTACTATATAATAATATCTGACTAAAGATTTAATTTTTTTTTTACATCACCAGACTTTTAAAATGTTTGTGTCTGGGGAGACCATTAAATCACATTCAGAATGAGTCTTGTGGGAGTTACTTGATCGGCAGTTGATTTGCAATTCATGGCTGTATCAGATCTCTTGAATGAAACGCCTCTGGCTTAAGTAAATATGAATAATCAATGTGGTCAGTTTTGGAAGGGGAGTTACTTTTGTCCTGAACGTGAGAGGAATATGTACTAGGCTGCAGAATAGATTGCCTCTCTCCCGTTGCTGAATAACCACTGGTTCCATGCAACGTAAAAATACTATACGAACAAATCAATCTCTCTCTCTCTCTCTCTCTCTCTCTCACTCAAGTATATATACTATATAGTATATATTTATAATTTGTTTTTATTTATTTGTTAAGCGCACACACTTTGGGTTGGACTATGGGCTATCGCATCTGTTAGGTATTTAAAGATAACATATGGAAGATATAAATAACGGCAGTAAACTAACAACGGCAACAAAAATAGAACCGTAGAAAATGTAAATTATAAATAACGGCGATAAATCTCCTTTCCTAATGATTTCTCCATGCGGTATGATTGCCTCTGATGGTGATGTGGTGAAGAAGAAGAGAAATATTTCAGAATGTTCGTTGGTGGTGACTCTCTCTCTCTCTCTCTCTATCTCTCTTCTCTCTCTCTCTTCTCTCTCCTCTCTCTCTCTCTCTCTCTGGCTGTATTTCATTAATAGACGAGCGATATTGGAGTTTATTAGAGAAGCGAAAATAATAAACTGCACTCTATAAAAATTTACTCTCGGTTTATGAAGTGGGTTTTAATATCGATGAATTTTTTTTTTTTTTTTTCGTTGTCTCGTATATGAAGTGAATCAATATAAACTTTCTTTTCTTGGTTTTTCTATCATAACTGCGATATTACTGCCACTATTACGTGATATTGTTATTATTTATTATTATTATTATTATTATTATTATTATTATTATTATTATTATTATTATTATTATTCTAAAAAGGATAATACCGATGAAGATGTTATGTCGCATATGATGTTTTTTTACCATGATTTCAATAATACTACTACAACTCATTATTATCATCATCATCTCTGATATGACTGATATATGAATGTCGTCTAGGTTTTTCCACCATAAATTCAATGCTACTACTACTACTACTACAATATATTTATTATTATTATTATTATTATTATTATTATTATTCTACAAAGGACAACTTCTGGGTCAGTCCACACTGCCATTGTTCCGAGCTCTTCCCCTCGACGTGGTGGTTGCATAACCACCACCACCTCCTTCTCGGAGGAATTTAATGAACCCTCCTAGAGTTCTGGAGCGGGAAATGAGGTGGTTGGAGAGGTAAGGCGAGGTCGGAGGTCGAAGTGAGTTCGCAGTGTATAAGTCCAGGGTCTTTCTTAGACCGTGGTCCAGGGTGTGGGTGTGTTCTGACTCGCCCTGACCTCACCGCAAGCCTTCTATTTATAAGGGCATGCCGAGTCCCGATTTGGTGCAGTGTGTGTGTGTGTGTCTCTCTCTCTCTCTCTCTCTCTCTCCTCCGGAGAAGGGGCCGTGATTAAACGGGGATATTTTATTTTGTTATTAATTACCGTTTCGTTTCTTGCCTGGTGTCTTTTGTGTATGTGATAGAGTCAGGCAACGGTTATATTTGTTTTAATTATTATTATTTTTTTATTTATGTTTTATTTAGAGAAGGGGCCGTTATTTTATTTTATTTGTTGCTGTGTTTCTTGCTTGTAGCGTCTGTGTTTTTCGTTGCGTCAAGGAAAGAAGAGATTTTTTTTGTTTTTTATAATTTTCTATTGATTTACTTGATATGAATGCCATTGCGTCAGACAGAAGGCATATTTGTAATTATTTTGTTGTTAATTTGCTTGAATTATCATAAGTGACCAATTGCATTCTAAACGTCTACAATCTGCTTTAACATTTGAAGGAAGCAGTTTGAGTATTACAGAAAAAGTAAGTGATCTGTAACAGGTATGTGAATCTCTCTCTCTCTCGTCCGTAACCCCAACTTTCACATTAATCTTGTTCTGCTGCTCCTTACAAGAACAAGAACTTCGAAAAATGTTCATTAGCCTGTGTTATGTTCCGTTGTAATTTTTCTTTTAAAATTATCTTAACAAATAAAGAAACTGCATATTTTTTTTTTTTTATAGAAATAATGCAAATTATTTTTTATCTGAAGTATATATAACTATTTCACGCGCAGAATCAACATTAGTAATATCGAAATTATGCCTCCTTTTAGTGGAATCTCATAACTAATGTTTCATTCATTCATTGTATCGCTGCCCCGTAATGATTTATGTTTAGTAACACTACGGGAGTACCGTGTCATCCCTGATGGCCGACGTTTGTTTAGTAATTAATTGGTTGGATAAGATGTGAATAACATGACAGCAAATGCCATTCATTACAGAGGGCATTCCCTTGTACGCATACCGCGTCCGAGTTGCTCGTTGTTGCGCTGTGCTTGTTTTTCTTTCATACATTGAAAATGTTAAAAAAAAAAAAAAAAAAAAAAAAAACAAAAAAAAAAAAAAAAAAAAAAAAAAAGGCACAGTAGTATGAATTGCAGTGATATTTTTTCTTTTGCAGTACTTGTGTGTGATTTTTTTTTTCTCTAATAGTTTTATTTTTTTTCCTCTAAATGGTTTTTTTTTTTTTTTTCGTCTAAATCGTTTTACCGAAAAATAACTTCGCATCCTCTGTCTGTTTTTCTTAAACTGGAGGGCATTATGAACTGTACTTATTGTGCTGTATTTGTGTGCGCCTTTATTTATTTTTTCTTTTTACACATTAAAGCGTGTTTTGCGGAAAAAAAACTTCACATTCTCTGTAGATGCAATGTAATAATTATAATGAGGGAACGAAAATCCATGGGATTTTGTGTAGGTAGGAGCGCCTCTTCGGTGGCAGTTTATTGTAGCCGTTAGTTCCGGAATAAATTGGCTCATTTACTTCGAATCGCTGTGTAATATTCTTATTGGGATTTCGAGGAAACGTTAGCGTGCAGTTAATGCTTCAAGTGATCAATATATAATTTTGTGAATATTAATCTTAGCTAATATTGATAAACTGGAGGATGGGCAGTGTAATATGAAGCAACGACGTTCAGTTAAAACTTTCAATGGAAAGAATCGATTTGAAAGGGGAACCAAACAAATGCACGTTAATGGTAGTATGAAGTGACGTTTTTTGATTGTAAATAATAATAATAATATTAAGGTTTCAGTGCATTATGCGGTATGCAAATTTCATTGATAAGGTGGCAACCTCTAGCTTCGCTATTTGACCGTCCTTTTAAAGCCAGCTCTCTCTCTTCTCTCCTCTCTCTCTCTCTCTCTCTCTCTCTCTCTCTCTCTCTCTCTCGCTTCACGGTTTGATTCCCTGAGGGTATCCAATGACCCTATTGTGACCAATGGAAGGCCGTCAATCAGACGATCAACCTGTAAGTGTAATCCTTCTCTCTCCCCATTTCCCATTCCTTCGCTCATTTCCTAAACGTCCACTCTCTTGCTCTTTCCATTCCTCACATAGACTGTTATCTTTTCCTCCTCCTCACCTCATTCCCCTGACCCTTGACTAATCGTTCTCTCTTTGTTGACCCTTCCTTTTCGTCTCTTTCTCTCTCTCTCTCTCTCTCTCCATTTCCACCTCCAACTTCTTCACCTTCCCCTT
Organism: Macrobrachium nipponense; assembly: GCF_015104395.2. Lineage (NCBI taxonomy): Eukaryota > Metazoa > Arthropoda > Malacostraca > Decapoda > Palaemonidae > Macrobrachium > Macrobrachium nipponense. The sequence continues at coordinate 40,073,894 of NC_087219.1, forward strand.
CCCTTATTTCCAGAGTCCTCCTCCCCTACTATCATCCCCCCGCCACCTCCAACCTCTTCACCTTCCCCTATTTCCAGAGCTGACTTCTCCTCCTCCTCCTCCCCTCACCCAACCCACCTTCACTCCCCTTTCACCGCCTCTTCCTTCCTTCCTTCCCCTCGGAGTAATCTATTCTGGCGGTGGCCAGCAGAGCCAGCCAGCCATGCATGTATCTGGTCCGACTATGGGGGAGGGGGAAAAAAGGTCACGGGGTCAGAGCTGTCCGTCTAATTTTCCAAGTTATTTTGGGGGGTTCCTAAGGTGTGTATGTGTGTGTGTACTTCTATGGCGTACCACCTGAGGTCGAAGAAGGTGAAATTTCATGGTGATTAATCACGTATCATCGTTACTTTTTCTATTTAATGTTTTTTTTTTTTTTTTTTTTTTTTTTTGTTTTTTTTTGTCCGTAGTATTGGTGTGTATATATATATATATATATATATATATATATATATATATATATATATATAATATATATTTTTTTTTTTTTTTTTTTTTCATAACTATTGATAATCCTATTATGTTATTAATGATGGTGGTATTGATAGTAATATTGATATTGTTTTAAGCCATATTTCCTAGAGCACTCAGACAAGATAGCAACGCTATGACTCCAAAATATGTATAGCCACGCAGGGAAAATAAATAATATATATAATATGTATGCATATATATTTCTTCACTGTGATAGGTAACTACCACTTTTGTATTGATGAACAACCGTATTAGATGATCTTATAGATTCCAGTTCATGTTCAGCAACGTTCTGAAGAAATTCTCTCTCTCTCTCTCTCTCTCTCTCTCTCTCTCTCTCTCTCTCTCTCTCTCTCTCTCTCTGATTTTAATTTATTTTTAAATAACCACCGCGTAAACATCTCCTCCATAACCGAAAATCATCCGGGATCGACGAAAGTCTTTTGTATGGAAATGAGGGCATCGACAGCCTGGCTTTAGACTTAACGTTGCAAGGCATATAAAAATGACCCTCTTTTGTTTTGCCTGCTTTCCCGCATTTTAGATGTCGTTATGATCTCTCCGCTGTTATCTGAACTAAAAGGATTTGTTGAAGCTGTTATGTGTTGTTGTTCATTTGTACATTGGCAGTCTTTTTGTTTGTAATGTGTAGTTGATTAGTAACGATGTGGTAGTCATTAGTTACAGTTGGAATTTGTTTTCTATATATAAGTATGTATAAATAAATGTTTTTCTTTGGTGAATGCCAATTTTGTACTCTTAACCGTATTAAATGATCTTGATTCCAGTTACTAATCGGCGATATTATGAGGAAGTAACTCTCTCTCTCTCTCTCTCTCTCTCTCTCTCTCTCTCTCTCTCTCTCTCTCTCTCTCTCTCTCTCTCTCTCTCTCTTCATAGGTAGAACTTGTATCAGTGTAATGATGTTCTTTATGTTGGTGATATATTTATGTGACAGGATTAAAAATAAACTATTTCTGGACGTCTTGTAAAGGTATAATCTTTTCTTTACATGATGCTTCAGACGAGCATTTAGTTGCCCTTCCCTTCGGCTTATTTTTTTCTAAATAAGAATATATGTCTTCTGAATTTGAATTATTTCAGGTATGTTTGTGGGTGTTCCTCATTTGAGTCCAATTTTGTACGTTCCTTTAGTGCTGGTTCTTGCAACGCACCGGCGTTCATTTTATGTAAGAAGAAAGTTAATTTGAAAAAATAACGTTATTCGCAGTCATTCCAAGAGAGTATTGCCATGCGGTATTTTCATGTGAAGGTTGGCACCTGATTCACTGGTTGTTCGTGACCACATCTTTGTTTTGCAACGACACTTAAGAATTGCTGGTTGCTTTTGGGATGGGTTAAAAAGAAAAAAAATACTTGTTGGAATTGTTCACGGGAAAGGACACTCTCTCTCTCTCTCTCTCTCTCTCTCTCTCTCTCTCTCTCTCTCTCTCTCTCTCTCTCTCTCTCTCTCTCTCTCTCTCTCTCTCACAACTAATTACTTTGTGTTTCGTAAACTATAAGTTAATTTTATCTTTTTACCAGACCACTGAGCTGATTAACAGCTCTCCTAGGCCTGGCCCGAAGGATTAGATA
>NC_087219.1:40078502-40083502 GCF_015104395.2 Macrobrachium nipponense
TGATTGGTATTGTGTCCATTTATGTCCGTCTGTTGGCTTATAGGCCTCTTTGTGAACCATTGCCCCCAGGACTAAGAACTTAATCCCTGTTGTCGATTTCCGAGCATTGATCGCATTTTGTACAACCGGACCATTATCTTGTTAATGTTGTGTTGGTCGTGTAATGTAGTTTTAATTTATTTATTTATTATTATTATTATTATTTATTACTTATTATTATTTATTGTATTATTAGTTATTAAGTTACATTTTAGAAGTTACATCTAGTTATGGTATCAGGTACCTTTGATATTAGGTGATAATGTTAATATATCGCATCCGGTAATGGTCATGTACAACAACTAACTGTAATGTTGTTATGAATTTGGCAAATTACGTGACGTATAGAAAAGAAATGCTATGAATGTATTACTTCGTTCACTGTAATGTTTTGTTCAGGGGAAGAGTCAATTCCGCTCACGTGCTGCTCTGTAACACTTGTCAGGTTGGCTCATCCCCCCACGTGTACTCTTTGTGGATCCGATGATCTTCGAATTACATGATTTTGTAACCGATTTCTTCAACTAAGCTTTGGCTTTGTCAGTCTGTGTTTGTTTTTTCCGCACTTATAGTCTCTAGTTTTTAAGAGGCAGGGATATCTCGTCCTTAGTGACTTGAGACTGACAATTTTTCCCATTATTCTTCTTCCTCGGTTATGAGACCACCTACTCTTCTTATTTTCTTCTTCCTCGGATCTGAGGGCTATCAGTGTTCTTTTTTTTATCCTGGGTTCTGAGACTATCCATTCATTTGTTTGTCTTTTTTTCCGGTCTGAGGCTCACAATTCCTTTTAATTTTTTTCCCCCTCGGATCTGAGACTCCATCCTGCGCGGGGGACCTCCCCCCCTCCCCCCCACCACCACCACCACCGCCACGGATCTGAGACACCATCCTGCCTTTTTTTGTTTCCCTCGGATCTGAGACTCTCCATTCTTCCTTTTTTTCTTCCAAGGGTCTTAAGACTCACCATTCTTCCTTTTTTTTTTCTTTCTTTCTGCAGGGGTCCGAGACTCATCATTCTTCCTTTTTTTCTCTCTCTCGGGTCTGAGACTCGCCATTCTTCCTTTCGTCCTACTTCTTAGGGTCTGCACTAGAAAGGGCTCTTAGAATCCTCATCCCTTTGTCCTTTGCTCATATAGAATAGCTTAGTCAGACGCGCAGCAAGAGAAAGCAAGTTGCTATGAGTGACCTGTTGACACAGCGTCGTCAGCGGAAAATTAAGCACGCTAGGTCGATAAGTTTGTGATAGTCATGACTTGAGGTGTTTGCCTTCGATCAAAAACAGTCTTCGCAATTTTTTTCCCCTGCTTGATTCAAGCGTAGCAACGAAGGCATTGTTGTGCACGCACGCGAAAGATAACAGGTGTCACACTCGACACTTCAGGGGGAATTTGTACGAAGGGTTTGATAACGATTTTTATAACAGCAGGGTGTAGTGTGTTTTGTGGTAATCGTCTTTGAATGAACAGACGTTTATGGTGTAGGACTGGGATGACATTATTAGGACGAATTTGTGGCGTACTTGTATTGATTCTCTTTTTAGAACGATTTTTTTTGTTGATGGTTTGAGGATTTTGACGTTGAAAACGATTGCATAGAATACGGTTTTAGGTGAGTCTTGTCATTTTGAATGTGTTATGAAATTAGAACCAATTTTGTTCTAGATGTGTTTTTTTTAAAGGTAATATATTGTAATCTTGGATTAGTGTTTTTATAGTTTATTATATTATTGTTTATTTATATCTCTTCTCTGTAAAATCGTGTACACTGTGATCATCGATTTCCCGTAGGGGGCTAGTGCCGTCAGTGCACCTCATGTGGTGCACTATAGGCACCACTTAAGGTCCATTGCTGCTTGCCTTTGCCCCTAGCTGCAACCCCTTTTCGTTCCTTTTACTGTACCTCTTTTCATATTCTCCTTCCATCTTATTTTCCATCGTCTCCTAACAATTGATTCATAGTGCAACTGCGAGGTTATCCTTCTTTAACACATTTTAAACCTTTTACTGCCAGTTTCCATTTCAGCGCTGAATGCCCTCATAGGTCCTAGTGTGGCCTTTGACTTAAATTCTATATTCGATTTTGTCCAAACGATCCAGTATATATATATATATATATATATATATATATATATATATATATATATATATATATAAATTCTTGATCGGTAAGAAATTCATCATCTGTGGGTTTTAACTTCATAGTTAACTTTCTCATCACTCGTCTGTCTGTATTGTTACATCCATTCACATGGTGCCAACTTCATCTCTTGTACCGAATACCCCCTTCCCCCCCCCCCCCCCCCCCCCCCCCACCGCACCCTTCCACCCGCGTCCCCCCCCCCGTCTATATTGGTGGTACGACAGGTGTTACCAGGACGTGTCTAGCATGTGTTGCGCGTATGTGCGTGGGCGATTGTCCATAATTTTTTTTTCCTTCCTTCTCCATCCATATCCTTTTGCTTACTTGCCAGTTCATCACATGTTTGAGAACTTTGCTTATGGATTTTGTATTTAAAAATAGGCGTAGGGTGATAGCTTATATTGATTACAGTGAATTGTTTGTTTGCTGTGCCCTATTGCCTACATGTGGATTCTTGTGTTAATAATAGGCGTATTCTGTTAGAAGATTTTTATTAATCGGTCAAGGTTCTAGTTCGGAACCTAACAGCAAAAATTAATTAAAGGATTGAAGACCATTCGCTATAATTTCATGTTCGGTCCCATTTATTTTATGGTCGAGATTGGATTTGAAACGTGCGCTGGAAGAGGTGGTACCAGCTCGTTGTGGCCCATGGTAGTAAGCCAGGGGTAATCTTTGCTGGTATTGACAAGAGACCCCTTTTTCAAGGATGAATAACTGCGGCCGTTCCCTTTGGGCCTGTCATTTTATCTACTGGGGGAAGGGGGATGCTAGAATTTTTCTTTAAGTTTGAATCTCTCTCGTTTTCCTTTATGAAACCACTGATTTTGGAGGCTTTTTAATGGTATGTCTTTGTGGGTACTACAAATTGAGCTTCATTACTCATATGTAATGGGTATTGTAATGCCCACGTTGAAGACGAGGCATCATGCCCAGATACCGTTTTTGGTAAGGATGGGCAGACGTCTTCTTGCCCTTCCAAGATTTGGTTTCATACTATCCAAGGTCAGGCACTGGAAACACTATCGCTATCTGTCGGTGTCGTGCCAGGATAGGATCTGATTTAGATGAGCGATTGGCGGACCCAGGAGTAAGAAAGAGTACGGACCAGAAGTCCTTTCTTTTCAAGTTTTCCGATATTATGGAATGAGGAACACGCAAACTTAGCCCATTTTTCAAGTTTTTTTTAATCTGGAACTCGAAAATTAAACGAATTATAACTCGAACGGGAACGTGAAAAGTTACCGATATTTCTGGTATTTTGGAACTTCGATAGTCACTCATTATTATTTACCTTAGGTAGAAATAATCACTCATTTCCTGCATTAAAAGTAGCCGTTTGTTTTCTGTGATATCATAATTCGAGCATAGATATCCTGCCCTTAAAGCATGACTTTTGGTAGGCGTAGAGCTACTCTGGATAATGGAACTGGAAGTAGAATCACTTCTCTTGGAAGGATTTGTGGCTAAAAGACAGTAATCCTGGATTATGCAATTAGTCTTGAGCAGAATTTCCTTAATGGAATGTGGCTGACGTGAAGAGTTAGGATTATCGAATTAGGAGCAGTCCAGTAAAGTTGATTTTAAAGTAAGATTTGTGGAAGGCATAGATTCAGAATTATAGAATTGTGAGTAAAAGAATTATTCTTCAGAAGGGGTTGATGGCTAACCATGAAATTACGATCATGTGACACCCTATAACAATTTCCTTTTACTTTTGATATGTTATTACATTTTTATCTCTTAATTTGATAATATAACCATTTCTAGAAAATAATTATTCCTTTCTTTCTTTGTTTCCTATTGTCTTCTGTAATTGCTTTCAAATGAAAACCTTACTCTTTGGAAGTGTGAATTTCAACTAATGGCCCCTGCACGCTTATCCCACATGGGTAGGGGTTCACCGTCTAAGTAATATATAAAAATAATAATATGGAATTGGAAATAAAAGTGTTATCCAGCCATATAACTTTGTGGATAAAAGAAAATGAAATTAATAATATAAGATTAGAATATAATAATGATAATAATGTCATGGAATAGGAAATAAAAGTATTATGCTCATATATAACTTTGTGGGTAGTATATAATTAAATTAACATGGAGATAGACTGATAATAGTTATAATTATTATTATAATGTGGAATTAGAAATAAAAGAACTATTATCCAACCATATAACTTTGTGGAGTAAAGCGAACATTTCGTATTCGGAAACGGTATACTCAGTCAAAATCTGAGCCTTAATCCTCCTCGCCCCCTTCCCCCCCATTAATTGAGCACCGTCGCTCACTTTAAACAGAAATGCCACTAGAAGTTTCCCAGCAGCATCCCGGCCGGTCTTGGGAGCAGCAGCAGCAGCGTCTCTTGCGGCGTGTGGTGGGTGGTGGGGAAGGAAGATGCGGCGGCGGCGATGTCTTTGGATTACTCAGCTGGAACGTTCCCCAGAAATTCACACGCTTCCCCTAACAAGACGCTCTCCTCTCTCTCTCTCTCTCTCTTGAAGTCTTACTTTATATTTTTATGTATTTGATCTCAAAACAGATGTTATCTAGACTCTCTCTCTCTCTCTTCTCTCTCTCTCTCTCTCTCTCTCTCTCTTCCCTTTGTGCCTTTGTGTGTGTTTTGAAGCTGTTTGAACTGCACCCCATTGCAGTCAGCACTTTAATTCATGAGTTATTGATATTAATTCTTGAGTTATTGATATCTGGTCGGAAGTGCTGTATTCGACAGCCGTTTTTGAATCATACTTAATTTATAGATTTATCGTAGACGTGTATTTCTCTCTGTATTCTACATAATGTGGGGTTTAAGGGTATG
>NC_087219.1:40088502-40103502 GCF_015104395.2 Macrobrachium nipponense
TAATTATTTTTTCCCCCCTTTTTACTAAATTGCGATACCATTCTTTAAAGCAGAGAGAGAGAGAGAGAGAGAAGAGAGAGAGAGAGAGAGAGAGAGAGAGAGAGGGGGGGGGGGGTTCTAATAACAAATACAAGTCGACTTCTACTAATGAAATACAGGCTCCATAGAAGTACTGAGATACAATAACCTTAAGAACGAGAGAGTGTTTTTGTTTATTAACTTTATTTTTTTTTTTATAAGATCTCTCTCTTCTGTATTTCCCTATACTGCCGCCTCTTCCTTCACGCTAGTTAATATCATATGCTTTGGAAGCTTGAATTTCAAGTCAGTGAATAATAATGATATATATAATAATAATAATCCTCATCTTATTTTAAACTTCAGTTTCAGACCATTTCACTACATTTATTTATTTATTTGTTTTTCTCCAAACTGCACATCGTCTTTTTAGCATGTTGAATATTAATGCCTGTTGATAGATTAGTAATATGATAATAATAATAGTAATAGTAATAATGGAGAAACAAATCCACAGTTATGTAAATGTACATATATTTAAATTTAAAACTTCATGGATACCCTTCGGTAATCTGTTCGGTTCCCCTTATTCATAAGGGGAACCAAATAGATTCCTGAAAGCTACCCTTAAACTTTCAAATTTAAATTTAAATATACGTACATTTACATTACTGTGGATTTGTTTATCTATTATTACTATTATTATTATTATTATTAGATTCCCGAAAGCTATCCTTGCAGTTTTAAATTTGAATATACGTACCTTTACATAACTGTGGATTTGTTTCTCCATTTGAAGACTCGTTCTACTTTGAGGATTTTTTAATAATAATATAAAGGAAAGATTTGAGTTCTTCCATTCAAGCAATGGAAGACAGAGCTTCCAGCCTCTGCTGTTAGGACCTAAAGTTAATTGCGTCCCTTGCTGAGGACGAGCGGTGAATATAGACCGGGCGGGACCCTGCCCTTATTAAAACACATCGAATGTGTCTGTGTCTGCTGGAAGGAGAATCGTTGAGGCATATACATACGTACAGCCATCGCCGCCGCCTCCGTTCTTGTTTGTTGTTTGCGGAGGTTACTCAAAAGACTTTTAATGACATTAGTTTCTCTCTCTCTCTCTCTCTCTCTCTCTCTCTCTCTCTCTCTCTCTCTCTCTCTGTTTTCCCTACTCAGTCTTTCAATAACGAAACCTTTGTGGTTGCTTTGTGGCAAATAAATCTTAAGGTAATATTACCACGTAGTACTTATTATTTGTACCTGGTTTTATGTTTGTGTATATATAGTATGTATGTATGTATGTATGTATGTATGTATGTATTAATATACACAAATACACATATTCAGATATATTTATATGTGTATGCGCATAAGTGTATGTATGTGTATTTATGTATGTATAAAATTATATGTATTAATCGAAGTAGTTTGTTGCTCAAAAAGATTAACAGAGACGAGCGGCCCTACGGACCTTCCCCTTCTCGTCCATGTTTGTATGGTTAACTAATATCATATCCCTTCATTATCTCGGGCGATCTTAATACATTTCTCCCCATAATTTTCATATTTGTTATCTCGTAAGGAATAGCGGTTATTGATTTTTCCCCCCTAACAATTCTGTGACGTGGTGTGAGGTACGTTAAGGGTGTCTACGGTACGTTATAACAGATGGATCGTTAAGTTGTGGTACTTACAGTAGTTCATTGGTACGACCAATACAAGACGAAGTTTGTTGAATGTTTATTTTGAGGTTTATTTGGATAATGACTCGACTTACACTGCCGCTACTGTCATATAATAATAATCAGATGGACCGTTTTGGTCAATATTCATGTGGTAGAAGTAGTTGTGATTGGCAATGTGCATATATATATATATATTATATATATATATATATATATATATATATATATATATATTATATATATATATATATATTTATAAATGCGTGTGTTTGGGTAGAGAGATATAGATCAAGATTGTTTTTAAGTTATTGCCCGTACTTCACGAAATCATAAAATTATTATTGGCTCAGTGTAGTTTCAAGGTTAAATGTGTTTTGTAAAACTATTTAATTTTATTTTTGTTCTACAGTCGCTTTAATCCTTTCACAGAGAAACTTTACTTTGCCTTGACCATGCGAATAGAAGAAAGTTGACGCATGTAGTAAATTGTCATAAACAGATGTGTCGTTTGTAAACCATTTTAGTGACTTCATATTATCGTTGTTCTGTGTACTTTAATTTGCTCTCCGGTTTCATAATATTACAGAAAGAAAAATTTGTATATGCGATTAAAACTCTCTCTCTCTCTCTCTCTCTCTCTCTCTCTCTCTCTCTCTCTCTCTCTCTCTCTCTGATGATTTAGATTTTGGACTACTTCTCGGTTGGCAAGTGTGTGATAGACAGCACATGTGCACCACGCTTGATTAATTATAGTGACGTTTAGTGTGAGAGAGGGAGAAGGGACGAGAGAGAGAGAGAGAGAGAGAGAGAGAGAGAGACCTAGTATCTGACTAAAATGATGTGGTGAGGGATACTGTATTCGCAAATTTCATTTGCATCAAATAGGAGAAATTCTTTGGGATCATTTTCATTCCACTGGAGAATAATCAAATTTTGTCCAATTTACTCTTGCGTCTTTTTCGTTTTTGCTACGCGTTTCCTTTATTTCAGCCCTTGCACGTGTTTTTTTAATTTATTTATTTATTTATTTTTTTTTTTTTTTGCTGATGTCTCAAACCCTTTCCCTTTTTCCTTGGGTTATTACTTATTGAATACCTTCGGTTTGATTATATGTTTTTTTTTTTTTTTTTTTTTTTTTTTTTTTTTTTTTTTTTTTTGTTTTTTTTTTTTTTTTTTTTTCTAGACCTGTATGCATTGGTAGCTATGTCCCAGATAAGTGCTCGTTAACAGACGTGTCCGAATCTTGCAAGAGTCTGTGTCCGTCCAGTAAATAAATGTCAGCTGTCTTGTCCAATTTCTCCAGCTAAGGTGAATGTGACCCCCCCCCCCTTTTTTTTTTTTTTATGTCGATAGGTACAGGTCGCTTTTTATTTTTATTTTTTGATATTGTTTTTTTTTTCAAGTGTCTGGCACAGGTCGCTGACTTTTAATCGAAGTTCCCTTCAGGTTTAGCAGGTCGTTTAGCCGCAACAGGTCTCACGTGATTGCCTCCCCCGACGGGTGCCCGAAGCCGAACTCGGGCCTGGTTTTGGGATCGAGTTCTCGTGCCCGTGGCATCAGATGCAGAGGGGGAATCCACTGTTTAGATACCCAGGCGCCACTAACGGATTTGGTGTTCATGAGTCTTCATTACGTGTTTTTCTCGTTTTGTGGATGAATATAAATATATATAATATATATATATATATATATATATATATATATATATATATATATATATATATATATATATATATATATTATATATATATATATATATAACCTACATGCGTAACACTTATGTTTATTAATAGTAATAATAATAATTATTATAAATGTGTAGATATGGATGTATTCATTTATTTATTAGTACTTTCACTACATTCTTGCTATTTAGTTAATCTTTTGTCGGGTCAATTCTTGGGTATGTGACCACCATCCATTGATGTCTATCTTTGATAAACAAGACTCTTCGGTGGTGTGATCTTGATCTGCCACCTCGGTGACCGTGAGTTCGATTCTCGGGCACTCCATTGAGTTGTTAGAGATGTGTAAATCTGGTGGTAGAAGTTCACTCTCGACGTGGTTCGGAAGTCACGTAAACCCGTTGGTCCCGTTGCTAAATAACCACCGGTTCCATGCAACGTCAAAACACCGTACAAACAAATAAACATCGGTTCTATTTAATATTTTATTAGCAACCTCGTATCAAAAGTAGAAGGTTACAGCTTTTCGAGTTTAGGAGTCCGGTGTGAGCGGCAGTTGGTTGCTGATGAGGCTAAGGAAACGAGAAAAATTAGGTAAATAAATAATAAAATAGATTTCCTGTTAGGAATGTAATTCATTGTTTCATTTGTGAACTCGGGGAATTTATGGAGTAGAGTTACGCAGCTGGATTGCCTAGGATAGAATTGAGAGTTGAATAAAATTAAGAGTTTAAAAAGGGCAATTTCCCTAATTGGGAAACGTAGATAGATGGTTGGTCTTAAAGTAACTTGAATCACATACGTCGTGGAACCTCGGGCATTGTTTTCTTTCAGGCCTCATTGTGACGCGGTGCTTATTGTATCATTCCTCCACAAACCACTCCCCCTCCACCCCCCCCCCCCCCCCACCCCCCCCCCCCCCCCCCCATCCCGCAGCGGGTTATTGCCGCCAGTGGACCTCATTCGGTGTACTGTAGGCATTACTTGAGGTTCTTTGCAGCGTGCCTTCGGCCCGAAATTGCAACCACTTCCGTCCCTTTTACGGTACCTCCTTTCACATTCTCTTTCTTCTTACTTTCCACCCTCTCCTAATACTTGGACCATAGTGCAACTTATGCGAGGTTTTCCTCCTGTTACACCTTTCAAACCTTTTACTGTCAATTGCCATTTCAGCGCTGAATGACCTCATAGGTCCCTGTGTTTGGCCTTTGGCTTAAGTGATATATTCAACTCAACTCAATCCTCAACTCCTCCTGTTTCTCTTTTATAAGGGTTCTTAAAAATGTCTTTTCCATGAAACTGAGCCCGCCCAACTTACTGTGAAACACTTAATTTTTAAACGACCTCATTTTGAAGCATCGCTACGAATCTTAGTATATAAGTAGGTATGTGTGTCATTTTACTTACTGTATATCTCTTGATGCATTTCAAGTTAGATTTATGATGGTTAGAAGCAGGTGTGCGAGTTTTTAAATTACTTGGTGAATTAACCAGGTGGGCTTTCAGTCCATTTACGCATTGGTTTGCTTTCAGCGGTTGTATTGATAATAAGCAATCGCTGTATTTGTTTTGAAAGGGGGTTGACGGACTTTGTTTGGAAGTGTGATTCATTATTAGGTCTATTTTCCATTTTTAGATGTATTCTCTGTATACGGTCATTTACTACACGTCCAGTTAAGTGGCCAGGTGCCTATAAGCTTTTATTACGGCGGGGGGTGGGGAGTTAATTCCGTCAGCGCGCCTCAACAAGGTGCACTGTAGGCATTACTTAAAGAGTCTGCAGCCTCCCAGCCTGAGACCCCTTTCACTCGCTTTACTCTACCTCCGTTCATATTTTCTGCCATCTGACTTTCCACCCTCTCCAACAATTATCGTTTCTTAGTGCAAGTGCGATTTTTTCCCCATAATACATTTTTCAAACCATTTTACTGTCAATTTCCCTTTCAGCGCTGAATGACCTCGTATGTCAGAGTGCTTTTTTTTTTTTTTTTTTTTTTTTTAATCTATAGTGTTTATATATTAAATTCTATGTTCCATTTTATTCTACAATCAGTTATGTGCTCCATGATACTGTGGTAATTTTGTGTCTGTATACAACTGTCTATAATGTAGTTCATTGTTATGTGATCTCTGTTCAGATGTTCGGGAAAGCGACGCCGTTCATAGTAAAGTCATTGGTTCGCCCATTCAGATGTTTTATTTCGTAGAGGACGGACGTTTGGGATTAGCTAAACCCCCGTCGGTCCTGATGAAAGGAAAAACTTGATCGACGTTTTTACCGAGTTTTCTTTTAGCCTTTAGTCGCAGTTTGATTAAATTAATTAAGAGACGAAACTAGCCGATGAGGTTTGGGGAAAAGATTAATATTTTATGCCTGGGGTTACGAGCTTACTTGCAGTAAACTTAATTTGATGGGGGTATGTAGGTGATATATATATATATATATATATATATATATATATATATATATATATATATATATATATAATATTTGTTAATTGTTTAGTATCCCATTTCGCTCCACCCCGATCATATTTCCTGTGGTATTGCAGAGGTAAAGCGAAGCGAATTGGATATTAAACGACATTTGTAGCTTAATGTTTTATGAATATATATAATATCATATATATATATTATTATATATATATAATAATAATAATTAACTTATATATATATAATAATATATAATTATTGTGAACGTAATTGTAAGGCCATCCTCGCTTATGTAAAAGCTTTTCCATTTTATCTCTGGATCCTCTTCAATGGGACAGGTATTGGAATAGGCTCTTGTGCTTGATTAATTGTAAGATACAAAACGACATACGTTTTTATAATTGTATTTCACGCTTTTTTAAAAATGATTTTTTTTTTCATTTATGGATATTCAGAGGATTAGAATTTCTATTATTTCATATCTTGCACAGATTGGTTTTAGTCAGTCGTGTTGGTTTAGTCGTATGTGGAGGTCTAATATTAGTGTTCTTTTCAGCTTTCAAGTTTAAAAGACGTTATTTTCTAAAAACTTTTTTTTCAACATTAATTATTGCCATCATTCTTCATAGACTGTAAATCTTACATTTCATCAGTTTTTCACTTCTGCTTCGTTTTTCTTTCACTCTTGATAGTGAGGTTGTTATTGGATTGAACAAACGTGGAGGCTCGGTAAAATTCTGAGCGAATTGTAATATTAATCCTATTTCAGATTGATTTTATTTTGAAGAAGTTAATGTTAACGGTCTTGTGGTTATTCGGGGTAAATTTTTACTGTTACTTAACCGTAGTTAACAGTCTGCACATATTACTCATTCACGTTAACACACTTAACGTTAATTTTAACATGTTAAAGATACCGTTCTTGCACGCCAGTCTAAAATGTGATTTAGTCATGAAGTATGTTGATAATTTATTAACATGTTAAAAATCAACACTGACTCGTGGGTGGGTTAAATTTAAACGTTAATATCTTGCAAATACAAATCCACTAATATGTTAAAATCAATGACTCATGGGTGGGTTAAATTTAGACGTTAATATCTTCCATATAAAAATTCACTAACATGTTAAATCAATGACTCATGGGCGGGTTAAGCTTAGACGTTAATATCTAACAAATAAAAATCCACTAATGTTAAAATCAACACTGACTCATGGGCGGGTTAAATTTAGACGTTAATATCTAACAAATAAACATCCACTAATGTTCAAATCAACAGTGACTCATGGGCGGGTTAAATTTAGATGTTAATATCTTACAAATAGCCGTTAACGTTGACCAGCTCGCGTCTGGCAACCACAGGATATGTAGGGATGGCATTGCGGCTGATTGTAAAACTATAAAAAGTACATCCTGGCTACTTGGGAACTTAACACATTTGGCAACTTCGGGACTTAACAGTTGGCAACTGGTCGAAGAATGGTTGACAGCCTAGCAGTATTGTGTGTGTGTGCGTGTGTGTATGTCTGTCTGTGTGCTTGGTTTAGTGTACACCTACTAACTGACGATCTGTTTGCTTGTTATCTCGACTAAAGTTTAGATCAGTCACTCAGTTTTAGTGTTTCTTTTGCAAATTGTTGATTCTCTTCTTGAAGTATTTCCCAGTACCTTGTCTTCATTCTCATGAGTATACCATATTCTTCAGAAGCTTGATTTTCAAGTCGGTGGCCCCTTTGGTGGGTTTGTTCCATATGAATAGCGCTCATCTTCTTAATAATAATAATAGTAATAATAGTGATAATATTGCCATCTCTGTGTAACACGTTTTTTATATTATATATATATATATATATATATATAATATATATATATATATATAATATATAATATATATGATGTTAATCGTTCATTTGTATTGTATGTCAGTCTGGCTTGTGTAAACTTGACAATTTTACAATATTTTCAAACCACGGAATCAGTTTCCGCCAATCTTGGCACAGGCATCGTTGGGCAAAGGGGTAAATGCAGGTTTGTTGAAATTGGATCCATGCCCCTTTGTGAGGGGAGATGATTGGGAAGTATTAAGGAAATGGGGTGGACCCATTTTATCTTTTCATTTTGTCAAGGCTTACTACGGCGGAAATGACTGTAATATAATGAATAAATAATTTGTTCGAATCGTGGGCATCAGCGCTAAGGTAGTATAAATTATGAATATAATGTTTGTTCGAATCATGGTCCTCATCGCTAATGTAGTATATAATGAATATATGTTTTGTTCAAATCGTGGGGCTCAGCGCTTAGGTAGTATATAATGAATATAATGTTTGTTCGAATCGTGGTCTTCAGCGTTAATGTAGTATATATAATGAATATAATGTTTGTTCGAATCGTGGTTCAAGTGTATATATAAAATGAATATAATTATTTGTTCGAATGGTCTTCAGCGTTAATGTAGTATATATAATGAATATAATGTTTGTTCGAATCGTGGTCTTCAGCGCTAAAGTTAATCGACTAATGGGTTAAATTTGAATATGTTACTCTTCTTGAATTCTGCATATAAAATGGCTTTCCGTAAAATGTTTAAAGATTGTTTATATATAAAATTCCGAAAAGCTTGGATTTACTTCGTATAAAATATATATAATAGCTCGATTTTATGTCAGCCACTTCTCGCCGTTTGGCCTTCTTCCTTTTATAATTATTAGTATAAAATAAAGAGAACTGTTTGGAAGAGAGTCAGGTTTTTAAAGTTAACCTTAGGTTAAGTAACTCCAGTACGATAACCTAAGATTAAATTATGTCAGTTTAAATTTAATGAGGCTCCTCTTCTTGTAGGCGACCTTTGGCTTTTTGACGCCAGTTAGAGAGTCGCGTTATACGTTTGTTGCCTCACATATACCTTAATGATTATGGTTATTACCTTTAAATTAAAAGCTTATCAGTTTGGCCGAAGCTCTTCTTCCTCTTATTGACCTTTATGTTGTGACTCCAATTTAGTACAGCGGATTGTTTTTGATGATAACCCGACCGTTAAAGTTGATCTTTAGACATTGTGACGCGAGGTGAATACATTTTTTATTTTGAATTTGTGTCCTTCTGACGCGATGTATTTAAAAATATATAAGGTTATGGCTGGAGAACGTTACCAGTTGGGAAAAGTTGACCTTCGACAATGCAACGTTAGTTTTAATTTTTGGAGGAGAGACATACTTGTTAAACAGGAAATTCTCTCCATTTTACAATGCAAGATTGAATCTTGACCTTCTAATATTGTAGATAAATAAATAAATAATGAAAGAAAAATATAAAATAAAATTGTCTCGTTAATTGTTCTTCGGCAATGTTGAGTAGACATGCGAATATATCGATGAGGACGGATTAAGTTTAATTAATCGATCTGCGACATAACGACACCGGTTTCCTGGAGTACAGATTGAGCGGCTAGGAAATGCCACTTCCGTTGTTTTAGGGCTAAAGGGCGCTTTGCCTGATCAGCGTCGTTGCAACTGCAGAGGAGTCTCTCTCTCTCTCTCTCTCCCCTTACACCCTTCGGCGTTGTAACGCCAGTTATTGGACAAATCACCTAACTGTAAATACGCCGAAGGGGTCACGATCTCTCGCGTGACACACAGGCGTTGATTTGCCCTTATTAGGGGGGCATCCATCGCCCAGTCCTAATGAGATCTTTTTCGCTGTAATTACCTATCAGAGGTCTCTTCTCCCTCTCCCTTCTCCCTCTCCCGTGGCTCCACCTTCCCACCCTTATTACCGTTGACGAAATATTGGTGAAATGGTCTTTTGATAATTTGGTTGAATGGATTTTTTTTTTTTTCCTACCATCTACATCTGTGGTACTTTTTTTCAGGTTTGCTGGTTTTATGGGTCACGATATCAGACGTAATAAATGCAAATCGTTGACATTTTACGGGCGAATTTGGCTGTTATAATGTACAAATTGTAGTTTTTAGCCAAGTAATTTAATTGCATAAAATCGTTAAAGGCCTGCACAGATGTGAAAAAACTGCGCTTATGTAATGGCCAAGTGGAAAGAACTGAGTCTTTAAGTGAATACAGTAAAATTTCGTTCAGTAGTTGATGGATGGAAAGTTTCATGACATAGACGTGGAACGATGGTACAGGTGGTTTTATACTGATTTTTCCCCTTTATTGAAAGGTTAATATATTATTTTCTTGACTGATACGTTGATATATCTTTTCTTGATTGAGATGCTGTATGTATTTTACAGAGTTTGATATATTTTTCTTCTTGATTGAGTTGTATTTTTTCATGATTGAGAAGTTGATAAAGTTTGTTCTTGATCAAGAGGTTTTTCCTTGACAGAGGTTTTTTTTTTTTAGGTTGATACATTTGCCCTTGGTTTAGTGGTTGATATATTTTTTCTTAAGAAAAATTTATATATTTTCTCTTCTTGATAGGTAGTTTATATTTTTATTGAGAGGTCGATATATCTTTTTTCCTTGATTGACACGTTCAAAGTATAATCATCTTTTCTCAATTTGTTTTCTAGATTTTGCTGTATCATCATCATCATCATCGTTATTATTTATATCCTGTACAAGGAAAGTAGGCAGGATCTATACGTTAGAATAAGAAGCTTAAATTTTAGGTGAAAATCACTATATGAATAATTTTACAATCAAGTAAATGAAGTTGACTTTCCAATGATTGGCAGCTCCAACTGGTTGATTGATTAATTGCTTTCGGTGTACAAAAATTTCAAACTTTGAATTACGGCTGTAATGACCTTATAGAAAATTCACCAAAATGAACATTCAGTTCTGGGGCGAATCAGTAACATTCGTGGGTAGGAGATTACGTTAACTTATTTATTTATTAATTAGCATAAACTTTTTTTCAGACTGCATACATTTTTTGTTGGAATGCGTTTAACATTAATGCCCTAGCGCCTCAGTGGCGTGGTTGGTATGGTGTTGGCGTCCCACCTCGATGGTCGCGAGTTCGATTCTCGGCCATTCCATTGAGGAGTGAGAGATGTGTAATTGTGGTGATAGAAGTTCACTCTCGACGTTGCTGAAAAACCACTGATTCCATGCAACATAAAAACACCATACCAACAAACACAAACATTACTGCCCCGTTGGACATCACGTGAAATAAGTTATATTTTTATCATCCAGTTCACATTGCACTTCATGATGCATGTAAGTCTCTGTGATTAAATATGAAACATTTGTTTAAAGTGAATTCTTGTATAACTCAACATAAAGTGCTCGTTGGTCTTGACAATCGATTGTCTTTTGCTCGCTCGTAGATTTATTTATTTATTCATTTTTTTAATTTTCGGTATATGTGAATCGTGAAATTCAGAGCTTAGTAGTACCGTATTTTTTGTGGGATTAATGTTAAATCTCCTATTCATTAGGTAACATTAAATCCCGGATTTAGTAATAAAAAAATCTTGAAAATTTTGAAATTCAAGGGCGGCCTATTAGATAAATGGAATTTATTAAATATATTACTCTAGTGCCGAGCATTAGAATACTAACGAATTCACCAAACGAGATGTTACGTTGGACTCTAGGTACAAGGCAATAAGTTCCCCAATTAATGATCAGCAGCGAATGTTTAATTGGGTGATCAGCGTTGGATTCTTGGAAGAGTTAACATTACGAATTGACGTAAAATGTTGAATCCTTGGTGACAGTTTTAAACGAATTCTCATCTCGTTTTAGAATAAATTCTTCGTTGAATTATAAACATTATGAAATAAGATATTTATTTTCAAGAGTATTAGAAATGAAATATTGATTTGTGAAAGGTATATATATTCTCATTAAGTGGTAGCAATTGAAGTGCCAGGAATTCAATAGAAGTGAAGTTTGTCGTGATTTTATATAATAAATACAATAAAAGGCGGTTCTCCATGGATTCCTTCTCCCTCCCCTCCACTAAACCCCCCTCCCCCCGCCAGTTCCCTCCCGCTCTCTCTCGACCTGGCTTGGCCTGCTTCCAGTTTCACCCAGTGTGATGTAGTGTAGTCCATGCTGTTTTGTTTCTCTCTCTCTCTCTCTCTCTCTCTCTCTCTCTCTCTCTCTGTCATCTAAAGCTTGTAATTAACCTGTGGTATAGGATTTCCTTTGTTTTGTTATTAGCATTTATTGGTTATGGAAGTTACGTTACTTGATATATACTGTGTAAATTATATTCTTTAGACCTTGATATATATATATATATATATATATATATATATATATATATATATATATATATATATATATATATATATTATATATATATATATATATATATATATATATATATATATAAATAAAAGCGCTGAAATATTTACAAGTGGAATGTTCAGTGGCATGATCACAACGGTATCTATTGGTAAAAGCCAAAGTATTATGTCGCATGTTCGCAAACTGTTGTTCTGCTATTTTTTTATTTATTTTTTATTTAATTTTTTTTTTTATTTTTTAAAGAACGCCCGACTGAGAATTGAGAACAGTTGTCGACGTGAAGCCAGCAATTGGAAAATCTCATGCGAGAAACGAAGTGTCACCGTTTAAGCAGCGAATAAAAAAAAGAAAATAAAGGGGGTTGGTGGGGGGGGGGGGGGGGGGATGGGAGGCCGAAGTGGTTTCGGAGACTTGAAAAAAATGAGGAAGCGCATTTGCTACCGTACGGTGAACCCGGCTTTTGTTATCTGATTTGGTGATGGTGGTCAAACAGTTCTTTTTTATGACTTTTAATTAGTTTTCTTTAACTTTTTTTTAATGGTTTTAGTGGGGAGTGACATCATAAGTATATACAGGTCGTTTTTGTATAACTGTGTGTTCCTTGTATATCTTAGAAATCTCGTGTCTCTATGTAAAGTTTGTTTAAATTCTATATATATGTTTGTGTATGATGCTCACTTGAGATGTTAAAGCTGAAATTGTTATTTATCTTTCAAGTTTCAAGAGTAGCATAAAAAAAATACTTAAAGGAAAGAATGTACAATCGAAATTACATGACTGCAAAATTATAATATATTTTGCCGCCAAATATATTTTTGCCTATTATACACAATGTGTGTGTACGAAAGATCCTTTTTATTTATTATTATGATAATTGTTGTCATTCTGCCTGTACCTTATGAAATTTGAGTTGTTAACATTCAGGGACTTTTCTAAATGTAATTGCCTAATGTATTATGTTTTTTTTTTTTTTTTTTTTAGTTTTTTTAAGCTTACCGTTATTTTTGACGGAACGGGTGCTTTAATATTAACGTAATATATGCATTAGCATACAAATCCGCAAGAGATGAAAACAGGTTTAATGATGCTGTTGCATAACATGATAAAACAATTCATTGCGAGATATTCCAAATTTATTCGTCTGTCCGCAGCTACTGTGGGACTTTTTTTTTTTTTTTTTTCTCCTCCAGGAACGGAACAGTAGCCAATAGTTACGGAAGCGGTTAATAGCCGTTCGTGCCGAATCGGAGCAGAATAGTTTTTTTTTTTTTATGTGTTGGTTTCCGTCGTTGGTTTGCTAAGTTATTAACGTTTTTACGAAAAAAGAGAGAGGGGGAGGGGGGGTTGCTGAGGACGGGCCAGAAGGACTTGCCGGTGTGTGAGTTTTATAGTTATAATTCTACGTTACGATTGAGTAGTTTACTTTGGAGGTTTTGTTAACGAGCTCTTTGTACCGGGTTCGAATCCAGGCAGCATTATGCTGTGTTTTGGGGGATAATTTGAGGTGTCTTGTGAGAGAGCTGGCGCATATTATCTTCTGGGATCATTTGGTGGACCTGGAACACATTAGCTGCGTTCATTATGTTGTGTTTTATCTGTGTAAACAAACATGCTGTCACAGATGTGTATATGTCTCTATACACACACATGATATATATATATATATAACTCTTATTAGGCTTGAAGTAGACGGGATGGTTAGGATTCCTGATTCTCTCATTTAATTTTAGCTAAAGATTCTGACAAAAACGTAAACTATCTCGACTTCTTGAAGCTTAATACGATTGGTTTGAATATAGTGTACACTGTATTGTAAATAATGTTAAACCAGGATACTTCTCAATTATAAAAGTCTCATTAAAACATGGTTTAAAGCTAAGGACTATATTTCGGTGGTCTGACTCCCACCTTTGTCAAGCAGTGAATATATATATATATATATATATATATATATATATATATATATATATATATATATATATATGTTTGTGTGATCTTCTAATAACATCTGTCCAGATTTTTTGTATACATTACCCGCACTTTCCCCCTCTTTTTCATAGGTAAGACTAACTTTGATGTTCCGTTCTCTGCTGGGACAGCTCTCCTCCTCCTCCTCCTGGTGCTGCTGCAAAGCCTTAGGCGAAAATAGAGGTTTCGCATTTCGCGTTTAAGTTGGTGTCAGTTGTGTTTTGGCATTTTCCCTGTCATGAATAATCTCCTCCTAACGCCTGTCCTCCTCCTGCTTTTATGTTGCTGCGTTTGTTTTGGGGATGCTCATTTTAATGCTAGAGAGAGAGAGAGAGAGAGAGAGAGAGAGAGAGAGAGAGAGAGAGAGCAGAAATGGAAATATTTACGAGGGAATAACAATTGCCTATAGATTTGTAATGAAGTAATGGAAATGAAAATGCATGAGTGTGGTAACAAGGCGCAAGAATAAAGTGAATAGATAATATCTACGTTAAAAATGTAGCAGAAAACTAGAGGGACAGGAAGGACAAATTAAGCCCTCAGATAAAAATTGGATTGGGATTGCAAAACTGTATCTTAACGAGAGAGAGAGAGAGAGAGAGAGAGAGAGAGAGAGAGAGAGAGAGAGAGGAGAGAGAGTGAAGAGAGGTAGGGGGGGGGCGCAGCATTATGAAGACCACCAAATGCTTTAAAGAAACAGTGGTAAGGAAGTTTTTAAAGTGCGTATGTTTATGGAGAGTGGAAGAGGGAAGAATAAAATGAGAATAAGGTAAAATATATAATTAAGTATAATTTAACTTTGAAATGGTCATTAGAAAAAGGAATCCTTAGTATAATAAAATACGAAATAACGTCGAAGTTGAGAAAGGAAATAAGACAAAATATGAGCATAATGATGTAGTGCGTTACAGCGATTGAGAGATTTAAAAGAGAGAGAGAGAGAGAGAGAGAGAGGATTTGCCAAGTGATGTCTGCTTTG
>NC_087219.1:40108502-40128502 GCF_015104395.2 Macrobrachium nipponense
GCTGGCCCCGAAGGATTAGATTTTTTGGGACCTACAGCTTATTGTGGGATCCGATCCACATTATGTCGAGAAAGGAATTTCTAAGAACCAGAAATGAATTCCTCTGGTTCCATGTGGGCAAGAATTGAACTCTCGACTACCGAATCGGTAGGCGAGCATGTAACCCTCTCGTCCAACGAGGAACTTGCCGTTTATCACAGATCGCTAAGGTGGTTGTGGGTGGCAGTGAAGCCGTAACCCAGCACTCAACTCCCCATCTGTCTGGGCATAACAGAAACATTATGTAATCTATTGAATTGAGCTGTTTGATTGACCTATTGTCATTGATTATTAGTCACGATATCCAGGGTTATTCACAATGTTTGTATTTTCGTTAGATGTTTTTCCAGGGTTTGTATTGTTTTTAAGTGGGAATTTTATGAAAGATTAATGAAGATATATTTTTTAGAAGAAAATATTAAAATTGAATGTTATTTTTAGCCAGTAATTTTAATTCTTATTAGGTTATGTTATCTTACTTAAGCTAACGGTGATATATATTTTTATTTTTATGCGGTCGTTCTGTATAGAGTACGTTTGCTCTCAAAGCTAATGGCAGCTTTTTTTTTTTTTCCAATTTAGAATGACGAAACATTCATATGGTACAAGCCTTAAAGTTCATTGACTTGCAGGGCAATCATCTTTTAGAACAGAAAATAAGATCAGAAAGGATGATGATAATAATAATAATAATAATAAATTTTTTTATACGAGAAAGCCAGCGGGGCAAATCATCACAGTGCTTTCAATGATTACGTATTAGGTTTTGATTTTTTTTTCAACCGACGACAGCTTTTAATTAAGACAGAGTCAAGAGAAGTCGTTTCAAGCTTCTCAAGTATGTATTTTATCATTTAATTTTATTTTTTATCCGTAACAGCCACGTGTCATCAGATGTGTAGCAAAGAAATAACCTTACAGGTGAATTCACTCCCAACCCCTCCCACGTAATACAGGTGGTCTCTCTCTCTCTCTCTCGGGTCTCTCCTCTCTCGTCATCCCCCCCCCCCCCGCAGTCGTCTCTCCTCCCCCGGCTCTCTCTCGCTCTCTCTCTCTCCTCGTCTCTCTCTCTCTCTCTCATCTCTCTCTCTCTCTCTCTCTCTCTCTCCACATAATTAGAGGAATCGTTTTGTACCCTGAAAGAAGTTTTCATTTATCAAACAGTTTGTGATAATGGGTCCAGCCGAGTTTTTTTTTTTTTTTTTTTTTTTTTTTTTCCTGCTCGCAGGAGGGGATGCAGTGATTTATGAGGGGAATTCTGCGTGTGACAGAAAATCGTTAATTTGCCACACTTCCAACTTTTCGTATCTTCTGAGGGTTGGCAGGCCTTGGTAAACTCCTCTTCCTCCCTTCCTCCCAAACCACCTATGCATCCCTTCCCTCAATCTATTTTTTTTTCCTCTCTCTCTCTCTCTCTCTCTCTCCTCGTCTCGTCTCTCTCTCCTCTCTCTCTCTCTTTCTCTCCCGGGTCGTATAACCCTTTGGGTCTTATAGAATATTCACATGTCTCTCCTTATATTTTTAGGTTCTCATCTCCCCATTGGGTAGTAACCGTAACTCCCCAGTATTTAGTAAATTTTCCTCCAGCTACCCTTTGGTTTTGAAGATCTTTAGCTTCAATAATATTGGGTACTTTTGGAGCAAGAGGCCGTGCTGTGACGTAGAGACCTCTCACTCTAAACATATATAGTATTGATTCAGTTAAATGTCCCTTACCTGAGACGACATAAGCTTTCCTTTTCATGCTTCTACCACAAGGTTTATCTCTCTCTCTCTCTCTCCTCTCTCTCTCTCTCTCTCTCTCTCTCTCTCTCTCTCTCTCTCTCTGGGTATCCAATTCCCACCCCCTTTCTTTGGTCTATAGATTCCCTCGTCTTTCCTTGCTTCAGGCTATGTATGCATCCCCTATTTCCCATTCTCCCTTTACGTCACGTATTTAGGTTTCCCTCGTCCTTCTCTTGCCCAGGGCTTATCTCCTCTTTTTGCCCCTCCCCTACCCCTCCCCCCCCCACCTCTGTAAGATAAATGCTTGGTTGCATTGACCTCCCACATCACATCTATCTACCTCATTGGCGCGACTTTAATATTCTTTCCTCCTTTGATTGAGGTGGGATATCTTTCAGAGCCTCTTCGGTTTTCCTGTCTGACAGGGTGCTTTATACACGATTTCCAAGTGTAAATGTTCTCCGCCAGTTGATCTTTAGGGCCTCGCAACTGTTTACACTTGAGAGAGAGAGAGAGAGAGAGAGAGAGAGAGAGAAATAATCGACATGTTCAGTGGAGAGGGATTTTATCAGTTATCCTTTCATTATTAGTAACTCTCTCTCTCTCTCTCTCTCTCTCTCTCTCACACTCTCTCTCTCTCTCTCTCTCTCTGCTCTTTCTCCTTCCCCTGTCTACTCCTTAAACGTGGCCGTGGGGGGATAATTTTAGAGAAGAGGAGATTCATTATTGGTTCAAATATAACCTGATATGCTGTCAAGTTGTATATTTTTGTGTAGGAGAGCTACCAGGCAATGTGCCAAATATTTGCTCCTTTTACGCCTCCCCCTCCCCCTGCTTTTTTTTGGGGGGGAGGGGGTTGATGAGGAGGGAAGGTTATTTGAGATTATTCACTCTCTTGCAATTTGAGGTTTTCACTTCGCTTACAGTTTTGTTTACTTTCCTTGAGGTTGGGATTGTTTACTCCTCGTTTCAAGGTCACAGGTGCTTGATTGTGTGCGGTTTGGGATTTCGCTTTTGCGGTTTGAGGTTTTAAATGTCACTCTCAACGTTGGAAATGTTGTTCCAGGGTGAGGATTTTGACTCTTGTAATACGGGTTGATTGTTATAAAGACCTTGTAATAAAGGTTGATTGTTATAAAGACCTTGTAATAAAGGTTGATTGTTATAAAGACCTTGTAATACAGGTTGATTGTTATAAAGATCTTGTAATACAGGTTGATTGTTATAAAGACCTTGTAATACAGGTTGATTGTAATAAAGACCTTGTAATACAGGTTGATTGTTATAAAGACCTTGTAATACAGGTTGATTGTTATAAAGACCTTGTAATACAATCCACGGTACCCCTTGGGAAAGCGGAAGTAGAGTTCCAAAGCCCCTCAGTAAGGGGGGGGGAGAACTTGTTTTCACAAATGCCCCGGAGTAAGGTGCACTTTTTTTATTTCATTATCATAATAGTGGAACCTTTAAAGAACCATTAGATTAGGTTGAAGTGACACAAAAGAACGGGAGGGGAGGACGGGGTTGGACGAAAGATGGTATTGGGGGAGGTGGGGGGGGGGGGGTAAATAACTTTGGGACTGGGAGCAAATTTGACAAGGAAGCGACCGGAGACACCTGTTAGCTGAAGTTATTAAAAAAAGAAGAAGAAAAAAAGTGAGGACGAAAATCTTCTTAAGTGGTTAACCTTTTTAGGCGGAGTTGAATTGAATTAACATCGTTTTGCCTTCAGGCGTGATGGAGGAGACAGGTGAAGTCTCTCGGGATGTCAGTCCAAGTCTCCCAGATGTCAGGTGAAGTCTGAGGGTGTCTCAGATATATGTCGTCGGGACACGTCACGCACGTGTGTGTTTTGATACCGCTGCTTGTAAGTGCTTGCTCGGGGATGATACCGTGGTGCTTTACATTAATATGTCTCTCTCTCTCTCTCTCTCTCTCTCTCTCTCTCTCTCTCTCTCTCTTGTGAAGGCAGCGAGTCTAAGGTTTCTCCTGACGCCCAAATACAGAGTAAAAGCGTAAGTTTAATTTATATAAAAAGCACAGTCAAATCGTAGTTGCAACTCTGGCAACACCAGCTGTCTTTTTACATGGGAAGGTTGCTACATTTCTGTATGTTGTAATAGGATCGGGAAAGAGTAAATCTTGAATCGTGTTTCAAATAGCTACGTATGTCTTTATGTTTATGGTCTTCTTATGCCATTCTATACCCGCAAATTTTCTTACCTCGTCAATTCATCGTCCTCTCTTCCTTTCCCAGATTCGTTTGCAATCTCTAATGACCCTTTCTGTTATTCTTTTTCTCCATCTATTATCTGACATTCTCATTATATGTCCTGCACACGCCCATTTCTTACTTGTTAGAATATACTCTACTTTAGTTTGATCTCGTATCCATGCTGCTCTTTTTCTATATCTTAGTGTTATTCCCATTATTATCCTTTCATTAGCTCTTTTGAGTTTTAACTAGCTTATGTTCTAACGCTCCAAGTTTCTGATGCATAAGTTAATACTGGTAAGGCTCCAAGTTACTGATGCATAAGTTAATACTGGTAGGACCATCTGATTAAATACTTATATTTCTAGAGAATGTGGCATTTTACTTTTCGTAATATTAATTATAATATATATATTTATAATATATAATTTAATAATATAATTATATATATAAACAATGAGTATGTATATATATATAATTTTTTTTACACACTCACGCACACACTCACGCACACACACACACACACACACACACACACACACACACTAATGCACGCGTCCCTTATACTTTTACTAGCCCAAACGAAGAGCGATATTATCATGCCGTGTGACTAAATGGTGTCCTTTGAGTTTCTACTAATTACAAGTAATCTGCTCCTCATGTGAACAGTGTTTTTGCCACCTCTTTCCTTAAGGGTTATTTCCTTTTTAGTAATTGGCTTGGCATCGGTTTATCCGCATTAGAAGAAGACGACGAAGAAGTAAACAAAAAGTGCGAATGAATGGATTGATATTTTTATACCATACTTTCTTGCAGCCATTTGGACGAAGACTTCTATCAGTATGACGAACCAGCTTCACTGGCCTCATTGGCACCCGTGACTACCCTGTTTGGGAGTATTTCTTCACTCTTCCAGTACTTTACTCTCTCTCTCTCTCTCTCTCTCTCTCTCTCTCTCTCTCTCTCTCTCTCAAACGGACTATGTATTGCATTCCCCGTTGAGGCTTTGGGAGATGTAACTGTTTCCCTTCTCCTGTTTCCCCCACGATGGGGATATGTATGTGCCCTCTCTCTCTCTCTCTCTCTCTCTCTCTCTCTCTCTCTCTCTCTCTCTCTCTCTCGTGGAGAGAAACCCATTTCTTACCTCCGAGTCCCCAGGAATGGAAGAGGGTTTCCCCCATCCCCCACCATCACCACCCCAGTAGAGTGACTCTTATTACTACTTCCCTTTCCCCTCACCTTGTCTCGCCCTTCCCCTCGGCTATTGGGACCCTTCCCCTTCTTCCCCTCCGTGAGCACCTAGTCCCTGGGTCCCTTCAATACGCAACCTACGTTTATTGCAGCCATTCCAGGAATATTGCAAGATTATGTAGATGCGGAAGTTCGTAATGTTACAGGAAAAGCTGTCTGAGGCTAGTGGCAGGGGATGCGCATGATGGCGTCTTGTTGAGAGAGAGAGAGAGAGAGAGAGAGAGAGAGAGAGAGAGAGAGAGAGAGAGAGAGAGAGAGAGAATTCTATGCATGATATCCGAATGACTCGGTCGGTACAATTACCTTTATAAATGTGTGATGACTTAAATTCTGGCATAGTACTGACGTATCACCTGGCTATTTTTTCGAGGGCGGACCCTTGATGATGATGTCTGCTCAGCGAAGGTGACGGGATATATTATTATTATTATTATTATTATTATTATTATTATTATTATTATTATTATTATTATTATTATTCAGTAGATGCAACCTATTCATATGGAACAAGCCCACAAGTGGCATTGTCATAAAATTCAAGCCTTCAAAGAATATGGCGTTCAATAGGCGTAGTTGGTATGGTATTAGCGTCCCACCTCGGTGGTCGCTGGTTCGATTCTCGGCCATTCCATTGAAGAGTGAGAGATGTTTATTTCTGGTGATAGAAGTTCACTCTCGACGTGGTTCGTAAGTCACGTAAAGCCGTTGGTCCCGTTGATGAATAACTACCGGTTCTATACAACGTAAAATCACCATACAAACAAACAAACAGGAAGAAGTAAGAAGAAAAGGGAAATACTATTAATGTAGCATTGCATTACGTTTTCGCGTGAACTTCGGAAGTTCCAACTGCACGACATCCTCTTGGAGGCCGTTGAACGTAAGGATATGAAATATGCGGTCTTTAGGAATGACGTCCCTAGGTATTGTGTGTGATGAGCTCTGATAGGGCTATATTGTTAAGCAAAGCCACTGGGTAGTTTGGATAATACTTTTAAAGAGGTGTTAATAACTATCAATAACTGTAGGCATTACTTAAGGCTCTCTGCAGCGCACCTTCGGCCCCTAGATTCCACTCCTTTCATTACTTTTACCTCCTTTCATAGTCTCTTTTCTTCCATATTACTGTACCACCCTCTACTAACAAAAGATTTATAGCACAGCTGCGAAGTTTTCTTCCTGTTACATCTTTCAAACGTTTACTCTCAATTTCCGTCTCAGCGCTTAATGACCTCATAGGCCCCAGTGCTTGGCCTTTGGCCTAAATACTATATTCTATTCAATATTGAATAAT
The DNA here is from genome assembly GCF_015104395.2 of Macrobrachium nipponense. Classification (NCBI taxonomy): domain Eukaryota; kingdom Metazoa; phylum Arthropoda; class Malacostraca; order Decapoda; family Palaemonidae; genus Macrobrachium; species Macrobrachium nipponense. The sequence goes on from NC_087219.1 coordinate 40,115,027, forward strand.
AATCAAGAGTTAGTTTAGGTAGTGTTTATAGGTAGTTGTGTTGAAAAAGTACGTTGGTTCATTGTATAGATCAGTGGGTATATGTAAGGTTGTGCTGTTTATGAGAATCTGTATAATATTGTGAGAATATATAGGAAGTGTGTTGTGGAAGAACGTAAAGTTACTCCAGTGGGAATAAATACAATATAACAATGGTCTGGTGAAGGACACTGGATAAGTATTGTTGGAGACGGCATGGAATTATTCGGTAATATGAGACAGGTGAAATCCGATGAAGAAGGGCTTTCGGTACCGTTGCGAGAAAGCCTTTGACCACAGTGCGAGATGATGTGGTGGTCAGACTCCACAGGATGGGTTGATGGGGATCGTGACTATGGTGTTGTTTAATCCGCAAAATAGGTCGTCTGTCCAGATCTCATCTATCGAACTTTACCCAAGTTTTGTGTGTGTGTGCGCGCGCGCGCGCCGAAGTTCACGCAAATGTTGGACATAGGTTAAAGAACACTTTATTGGTTTTCAACAACAGTTACGTTTTACGTGTCTGCCTATGGAAATATTTTTCAAAATTCCGTCACAAAACATTTCAAATTTGGTGAAATTTTGTGTTAATGACTTCTAAGAAATGGTATCTGCATTCGGGTTAATTGATATAAGAATTTTAGTTTTGTGGAAACATGTTCAGTACCAGGCATATTCTTTTTATAAGTAGTATTTATGTCAGTTCCTCCTCGGTAAAGAAAGTTGGTTGGGGAACATATAAGTTTATCCTGCCTTCCTCTGTATGTCTGTCCGTGTGTATCTGTGTTGTGCTTATTTGCAACTCCTCTTGACATAAAAGGGCATTCCACAGAGGGGTTAGAGATGTGTATTTCTGGTGGTAGAAGTTCGCTCTCGACGTGGTTCGGAAGTCACGTAAAGCCGTCGGTCCCGTTGCTGAAAAACCGCTGGTTCCATGCAACGTAAAAACACCATACAAGCAAACAAACAACAATAAAGGGTTTCCAGTCTCAATTGGTGCGAAAGGCGGACTTCATACTTTGATGTGCATGAAGGAGAGATTGTTCTATCTATCCTCAAGGATGTTCCGCGTGTCGTAACGCCTGCATGGTTCAAGAGGTTTCCGATGTAATGGGAGGGAGACTGTCCATTTGTATGTTATCGTGTCTGTCACATCTGCCTTGTAATCAAACTTGGTACAGCTGGAGATGTACGAAGGGAAAATCCTCACCGTCTTGTCACGTTTGCCTTGTCATTACAGCTGTCCCTACGTAGCCGAAGAGGTTTCAGCCAAACTCTTTATAAGGTTAGATCAGCATGCACAGATCATCTCTTATGTCTGTCCATCAGCAAGTCTCCCTCGTAGCTTTTCAGTGGTAATCCTTCCACATTTGTAAACGGTTTCAATCGAGCTGGGTTCGAAGATTACCCATCTTGCAAAGATAGGCATGAAGGAAGATCATGCGTCTGTATGTCCATCATTGTGTATGCCATATACTAATCTTGGCATCGTTACCCTAAACGGCTGAAAGGGGATCAGTCAAACATGCTTGCATTTGCTTGGAGGAAGATCGTCTTTCTGTCCATGAAGTATTTCCATCTTGCATCGTTATTACGACTAATGCATGGGTGAAGGAGTTTCGGCCAAAACTAGTTAATAGAATTATACAATTTGTTATAGATGTGCCTAAAGGGAAATCGGCATATTTTTGTTTCATCAATTTAGATAATTTATAATTATATAGTGGATTGAGGGTAATAGGACAAAATTTTGCTTGAGAAGCACTCTGAGATTGCTTGTATTAATATGTTATGTTGTTGCATTTTAAAAATATCGCTGACAGGTCTGCTTAAGTGAGCAGTTACTCTCTCTCTCTCTCTCTCTCTCTCTCTCTCTCTCTCTCTCTTCTCTCTCTCTCTCTCTCTCTCTCTGAGGTATCAGTGATTGATACGAAGGCAGGAAAGAGCTGTGACGTTTATTTATTTAGCGCCGGAGTTCACGCGTGTCAGAGAACAAAGTAGGGCAGGGGAAGAGAGAGAGAGAGAGATCGGAGGTGTGCATTCTCGAGATGAGGGTCAGGGCCAGGGCAGAGCTTTTTCAGGATCAAAGGAGAGAGCCTGGCAAATAGATGGGCTCTGTTCGTCCAGAGATAACGTGTAATTCTTGATCTGTCTCGTTGGTTCGTGGTAGTCATGATCTTCTGCAATGATTTTTAAGGTTTTCTGCTGCTTTAAAGTTTGTGTTTTTGTTTTTGTTTTTTTTCCTGTTTTTGTTTTCTCCTCGTGTATCGTCACTACCGCTAAAAGCTTTTAACTCTTCTCATTTGTTTTGTTGAACATTGGAGTGCTTTTGAGGTTCTTGTAAAGTTTAGCGAATTGGATTTATTGGTCATTATTATTATCGCTCACTATGTTGCACAGATTCTATATAGTGTGTGTGTGTGTGTGTATGTAAAATGTGTGTGTACGTGACGTGATTATGTATGAGTGTATCAACAAACTTTATAAGGACCTTAAAATGTTATAAGTTTCATAGAGTATACATTATATATATATATATATATATATATATATATACTATATATATATATATATATATATGTGTGTGTGTGTGTGTATGTATGTATGTAATTTAATTGTACTATATACTGTACCACGCAGGAACCTATCTTATCTAGTTTGGTTTTTTTTTCCGCCGTCAGATAACCGTGGTATCATTGATGTCGGGGACGGGGGAGGAGGGGTGGGGCTAGGAAGGCAGGCCGGGGGGGGGGGGGGGGGGGGGGGGGGGGTGGGGGGGGGGGGGGGGGGGGGGGGGGGGGGGGGGTTGGGGGGGGGGGGGGGGGGGGGGGAATAGGGGGGGGGGTAAAGTGGCGCGGCGGCGGTGATCGAGCGCAATCGCGGGTCCTGCATTGTTGCCGAAACAGGAGATGGAGTCCCGGGTCTATTCCGGACCGATGGGAGTAACGGCCGATCATTTGTTAACCTTTATTAGATAATTGGGGCAAGTTACGAGACATTGGGCGGGCGGAATATTGGAACCCCCCCCCCCCCCCCCCCCCCTCTCTTGGTTGATTAATACGATCTGTGTGTGGGGGGGCCTGTGGTACCCCCCTTTGTTGTCTCTTACCTCCCCCCCCCCCCTTCCTCTTCCCCTCCAGTCAGGTCTCTCCTCCTCCAGGTTGGTGATTTATTTTTTTATGGTCTTCAGAGTGTTTTGAAGAGTGGCTTTGCATGACATATATATGTGTATGTGCGTGTGTGTTTAATATATTCATGTGGATACATATATAATTATACACACGTGTATATATGTATGTCCGTGAGTCCTCAGTCTATAAGCCCTACATGAAAAGCAACCGAAAACGAGTGAGGGATGTTGGCGAAGAAGAGAAAAATGAATTACGACCATCGACAAAGTGGCTCTTGTTTGTGTACCCTTCACTTGCTCACTTATGTTTTGGTAAATACAGTCGACTCTTAAAATCCCAACTTGTAGAAAAAATCTATACGTAAAAAAAAAAAAAAAAAAAAAAAAAAAAAAAAAAAACTAGCTCGGTATTGGCGTTACACAAGGTATATTGGGGTAGTCATTAGTTAAAGTGCATTGACGCCATCATTGTAACCCCCACCCCCCACTTTCCCCCTCTCTCTCTCTCTAACTCTCTACTCTCTCTTCTCTCTCTCATCTCTCTCTAACTCCTCTCTCTTACTACTCTCTCAGTTGCATCGCTAGTGCAAATCGGCTCGTAACCGATGAGTATATTTTGATCTACTTATAGGACAGGAATGAGTTTCTTGAAAATTCAGTGCATATCTTCATGCCCTAGCAATGTATACGTAGTAGTTCTATAATGTATCAGAAGGCTGGTCGACTGTTGGGGAGGTACAGCTGTTGATTGAGAAAAGAAAAAAAATAGCCAGGTGATACGTCAGTACTCTGCCAAAATGTAGCTAAGTCATCACACACAAAGGAAATTGTTCCGACCGAGACATTCGGATATCATGCATAGAACTATCTCTCTCTCTCTCTCTCTCTCTCTCTCTCTCTCTCTCTCTCTCTCTCTCATCCATTAGAGTACTGTTATTATTTGTAGGGTGTTGTTTGTTGTCTCTTAACGACTGTCATTAATTATATTACTTTCGGTTTTTTTTTTTTTTTTTTTTTTTTTTTTTTTTTTTTTTTTTTTTTTTTTTTTTTAAAGAACTTGAATAGTAGACTAGCCTGAAGTAGGTTATGCAGCATATTTTCGATGCTATAAATTTGGTTGAGCGGTTATTGTATTTTGGCAGCAGTTATTTTTTATTTATTTATTTTTTATTATTATTATTAATTATTATACTAAGGTCAGCAATATAACATTGTATACTGATGTACCCTAAGATTCCGAAGCAGGCCCAGAAAGAAAATAAAATTTTGTTTGTTACTATGTTAGTCATTGAAAGTTTTGTTAGATATAGGTGATTCATATTTATTAGTTTCTGATAGTTGTATCCAGTTGCACTTGATAGAATTTACATTTATTTCAGACAGTTGACGTATTGTCCCATTTTAAGAAACCCAGAAGTTCATTATTATTTTTTAAGAGTTTTAGCTATTTGCATTTTGCAGTGTATCGGAAATATAATGTCCGCTGGTGGTTCTGCAGACGGTGAAACTAGTAGCCTTGTTTATTTATTATTTTTTTCTTTTTTATTTGTGTAATGGGAGTGGGGATGTTTCAATAAGGGGATATAGGATTTTTTTTTTTTCGAGGGGGAGAGGGGGGGGTGGGGGGGGGGGGGGGACGGTGATGGTGACACTGAAAATGATACGAGAGAAGAGGATTAATTTGGATTTTATTTAGAGAACTATGCCGTATTGTTTGGGAGGGTCTCGGTTGAAGGAACTAAATTTTTTTGGGGGGGAGATGGATCGTGGCTGGGACAAGATTAGAAGAACCAGAGGAATAATATGTTACATTATTTCATAGTGTTGCACAGTTTTGTAGAATGATACACAAATGTGTGGTGCACCTGGGTTTAGTCACCAAGACGTTTGTAAACAGTTAGTGAACAAGTGCGACAGGGTAGTGGACACAGACAATTATGTCTTTATTGAATTTGATTGATTTTTTTTTATTGAATTTATTGATTTTTCCCTTATCATTAAATGTCATATTGATTTTTTCCTTTTTATCGAGTATCTGATTGATTTTTTCCTTACCCTTTCGCTGGGATTGTTGATGAAGGTGATGATTGATTGTGGGGTTCAAATTTAGCACAGATACAGGTTTAGAATGTCCTCAGACATGGGGACATGGGAACAGTTATTGCAACACAAGAAATGCACATAGTACCCAACAAAATGCGTTAATAACACGTGAAAGCTTGTGGTAATGAGCTTCTGCCTATCATTTTCTTGTGGTATTCGCGCTTATGTATGTATGTATGTATGGGTGTGTGTATATATATATATATATATATATATATATATATATATATATATATATATATATATATATATTATATTATATATACATACATACTATATTTGTGTATATATATATAATATATATATGATATATATATATATATATATAATATATTTATATCTAGTCTATATTTATGCTTGAGCCCCTGTAAGGCAGGAGAATTTCTTCGGAGGATGACTTCTTCAGAGAATTTCCTTTCTTATTTCAAGCCCATCCCTCCGATCAAAGAGAACCCAAAAAGTGTTACATGCACTGCCGTAAAATTTATCCGAAGCCCTAAGCTATCGTCAGAACTCAGCCGCAATAAATCCAATTAATTTTATGTTCCTCTTGTCTATTTTCGGAGTCCCCCAGCACCGAATGAAACGCACCTCTCTTATAAATACCCAGAAACCGAATCGAGTTTCCTCGTATCTAATTGTGACAAATGTGCCCTTAACATGATCGCCTTTCTAGTAGGTCCGCCTTTACGATTGTCAGAAGAAAACTGTCTGAAGGGGGGAGATAAGCGAGTGTGTGTGTGTGAGGTGGGGAAGGGGGTCTTGGATGATATGCTGCGTCTTTGGTGGGGGGATAGTGAGGGAGGTGTTCAACATCGTCAGTAGGCATTATCCCCACAGCATCTTTGGCATCTGCGTGGAACTCGAACTCCGAGCTATCTTCGGGATGAGTCATTAGATTTATAATTTCCTTTGAGTTGGTGAACTGCTTCTTGAGCCTGTTTTTATTTTTTATTTCTTTATTTTTTTTACTTTATTATTATTATTATTATTATTATTATTATTATTATTATTTGAGAAACAAATCCACATTTATGTAGGGATTTTGTTTTCAAGATTCCTTCTATACTATGAATAATTTTTCATTATTATTATTATTATTGTTGTTGTTGTTGTTGTTATTATTCGAGAAACAAATCCACAGATATGTATGGGTACTTTTAACTGTGGATTTGTTTTATTCATTTCAAGACTCATGCTCATATAGATTTTATTATTATTATTATTATTATTATTATTATTATTATTATTATTATTATTATTATTATTATTATTATTATTATTATTATTATTATTTTTGTGGAAAAGAGAGGTCGTATGTTCCTGAAAGGAGCTTTCTTATCTGAAAGTAATTTATGTTTGTGTATTTCGAGAAGAATGGAAGAGGAGTACAATGGAGAATTGTAATTGGAAGGTGACACGTGATATTTTTGGCAGAGACATTTCACTCTTTGTCTTTTGAAAGCAGCCAATCAAGCCCATTACTGTGAAAGAAAGAAAGTGGCTCTTTAGTGACTAGAGCAAGAAAAAGTTAACGTTCTCTCGTATCTGGAATATCAGGCCATACCTTGCAAGAATTTCTCTCTCTCTCTCTCTCTCTCTCTCTCTCTCTCTCTCTCTCTCTCTCTCAATGGCGTATTTTAATTAAGAAGTGGGGGATTTGCTATGTCCCAACGTGTCGTCGGGCCTTCATTGATGGTCACCCATCCATGTAGTGACATGATCTACTGGTAATTAAGAGAGAATTTCTTTTAGGATTGTGTCTTATGAACAGTTGCTCGTTTTGAGTCATGACAATAATAATAATTACGATAATCATCCTTTACTGAATGAGGGTAATGGGTACCAGCTGGAATTAATAGTATTTTAAAAATGACTCTATTCATAAAAACAAGTGAGGGGTAGCCAGTATGGGCCCAAGCGTGTGTCCCCATCACTGCCAAGAGTGGGTGAGGGGAGGTGGGGGAGTTAGGGAGGGGCGATTGGAGGCAGTGAGGCTTTTGTTTCAAGAACGCGAATTATGTCTTCTCTGAAATTTATTGTTGAAAGGCAATTTAGTAAGAGGGAGATGGAGCGTATTGGGCAATGTGGAAGGGAGGGGGAGAGGGGAGGGAAGGAGGAAGGGTGGACGAGGAAGAGGGGGAGGGGGAATGGGATGGGAGGGGAAGACCTCGGGTTGGGTAAATGGCAGCGTGGAAATAATGTGTATGCTATTAGGGTAAGAAGGTGCTTGTGATTTAACCCATGTTAATACTGCGTCTTCAGGGAAACAGATTTTGTTGGAATGCTACGAATGTTAATGTGTCATTGCATTAAGCCAGATTGATTATAAAGGATAGGTTTTGTCAAATTATGTCTACAAAAGGTTCCAGGCTGTATCTAGTATGATTAGCGTGTGAGTGTGTTTGCTTATGGAAAGGAAAATGTGGTTACCCAATGGTCATTTGTTTTTAAGGCGAGTAAGATGGGCTAAATTAGAGTGAATTTTGTTTAGTCGAAAAAGGGGAAGTGTGTGTGTGAATTATGCATGTATGTATACTTAAGTTATATACGTATACATGATTACACACACTATATATATAATATCTATATATATATATATATATATATATATATAATGTATATATACATAAATTTTTGTTTTTTTCATTGTTGAAACATCGACAAAGTGTGATAATTTTCGTGGGGAATCAGGGTGGATGCTCCAGTATGGAAATAGGAATATTTCCACGATGAAGTTTGAGAGCTTCTGAGATGATGAACAGTCAGGGGAAAAATGGAGAAAAAGAGAGAGAGAACGAGAAAAATGGAAATTGTGGCCAAGGAAGTTTGGAAAGAATCGTTGAATGAAGCTTTTTTTTTCTTTAATGGGAGAGTGGGAGGGAGGGGGAAGGAGAGTGCGATACATGAAGTTTTCTCTTGAAAATTTGAAATTTGTATCTCCAAGTTTTGGCGGTAAAGAAAGTAAGTACTGCAACATGGCGTAGTTATTAGGATCTTCAGTCTTGTCTATCTTAGTTGATACTTTGCGAGGTAGAAACCGTAAAACCTACATGTATTTGTATAACTGAATCACGAAAATTTGGAACGTGATTAGTATTATATAAATAAGGGCAAAAGCCACGATGGAAGGTGAAATAAATGAGTACAGCCTGGCCTTTCGACTCTGTCCTTCACTTTGCTGACTGCTAAGTAAAGGACATTCAGTCGAAAGGCCTCGCAGTACACGTTTAAGTTAACTTCCGCTGCTGCCTTTATTTATATATATTTGTGTGTATGTATACACACACACACGCACACACAAATATATATATATATATATATATATATATATATATTGTGTGTGTGTGTGTATATATGTTATATATATATGTACATATATATATCACCTCTCCGTTGACATATTTACATTCACAACATTAAGCTACAAATGTCTTTTAATATCCAGCTCGCTTTACCTTGGAAATAATACCGTAAGGGGGAATTATTAGGTAGTTGATGCTGTCAGCGGATCGAATCTGGCGTGTGACGAACCAATTATCAATTATAATTCCCCTTCGGTATTATTTCCGAGGTCGAGCGGATTGGGTATTAAATGGTATTTGTAGCTTAATGTTTGTGAATACATTATATACATGTGTGTCGATATAATTATACAATTATACACACACACACATATATATTATATATATATTATTATATATATATATATATATATATATCTATATATATTATATATATATATATATATATATTTATGAATATGAGTGAATAAGTAAGTGTATGTATGTGCATTTATGTATATGAATTAAGTATTGTTTGTACGAATGTATGTATATAAATATATATACACTACATACATTCATACACAAATACTTATTCATATACATGAATGCATTCATACATACATAAATACATGCACTCACTTATTCACTCCTTTGACTTCATATGCACTAAAGTCTGCTTCTATTCACGGAGCATCTATTGAACGCCCGCTGCGTCAATTTGATGGTGATTAACGATTAATTTGGATCTCTTAACTAATACAGAATTATAATATATTATATAGATTCTACTATATTATAGAATTAGAAGTTAATAAGAGATATATAATATTAATAATATATATATATATATTATAATTATAGATAGATAGATAGACTGATATAGATCACTAGGATATTAGAATAATAGATTTAGAATTTATATATCTATATTTATTTCTCTATATATATCTATATAATTATTTAATCTTTATTTATTTATATATCTTATATATATCTACTATACCTATATATAGTATATCTAGTCTATTATATATATAGTAATATATATATACAATAATATATAGCCTTGACAAAACAAAGTCCTTTTTGATACCCACGAGTTTACAACGTCCTGTTCTTGTGTTGGTGTGTGTTTTTATTTTTTATTATTTTTTTCCCTTAAGCAATACAAATTTATTCTGCGAATAGAGGCTTTTTACACTATTGTCATGCCCATAAATTCACTTCCGTTATAGCTAGGGAATATCCGTATTATTCCTCTTAACTTGGGTGCTCATTCTGATTGTCAAAGGCTTGTGATTATTATTAGTCTGCATTATTTGAGAGATTGAAGTCTTTTCCGGACTTCCGTTCTTTCGTGATAGTAAATAAGTTTATTGGTTTTGTTTCTACATTCATTTGGGTATTTCACCTAATTTTGGGCGCTCATTCTCTTCTGTCAGACATTTGTTAATCGTGTTCTGTATTATTTATGAGAATGAATGCTGTTGCTGATTTTCGTTGGTTCGTTGCTGTAAATAATGGTGTGGATTCCCTGAAATGAGAGAGAGTTTAGTGCACTTTCGCTTTTGAATGGATGGGTTTAATCGTGGATTTAGTCTCTCTAATTACAGTCTGACGTTGATATGATTTTTCATGCCTGTCTATCTCCCATTCGCTAAGAAAAAAAAAGAGAGAAAGAAATTAAAGTTCTCTCAGAGGGATCTTACTAATTGGGGAACGGTTAAAACATCACAAAGTAAACACGAGACGAGACCTGAGCTATACAGATCGATGGCCTAACCCCAAGATCCGATAGGCAGAGAGAGAGAGAGAGAGAGAGAGAGAGAGAGAGAGAGAGAGAGAGAGAGAGAGAGAGAGAGAGAGAGGTGGGCCTGGCACTGTGCCAAGACGAAGGGAAGGACAAGGCTGATGGTGGAAGATTTCAATAGAAGATCAAATCTGCTCTTTTCGAAAACTTGAGACCATTTTTTTTATATTTGTTAATCATTTGCTATATCCTCTCTCTCTCTCATCTCTCTCTCTCTCTCTCTCATTCTCTCTCTCTCTCTCTCTCTCTCTCTCTAACCAGACGTACCGGATTTCGATCAAGGAAACTGAGCGAGGTGGGACGATATCGAAAAGAAGAAATATATATAATATAGATATATATATATATATATATATATATATATATATATATATATATATATATACCGAATTGTTTCCATATACAGAATGTATACCACTAAATACGTAGTAAATCATTCAAGAATTCATTCTCTCTCTCTCTCTCTCATCTCTCTCATCTCTACTCTCCATCTCTCTCTTTCTCTCTCTCTCTCTCTACTTCAGTCCGCTGCCTTTGATGTGAAGTTGAAATGACTGAGGTGGGTTGCGTAAAGTATCAGATTTTTATTTTTGTCGGAATTTCTTTCAAAGCGCTCATAGGAAAAACTTTTACATAGTTACTTTCAGAATGTCGGTTTGATTTAGGTTATTCTGGGATGTTGAATTTTGGATTTCTTCATTATTTACAGTTGTTTTCTTTATTGGAATGGAGGATTGAGCGTGGGAAAGTGGACCCCCCCACAATTTTATAATGTTGGTTATTTGTAGATATTGAAATTCGGGTTATCCGTTAATATTGAATATAGATTAGGTGACCCCATATTACACGGATTTAGGTGATATGATATATATCTATATATATATATATATATATATATATTATATATATATATATATATATATATATATATATATATATATAATATATAGAGTGTTGTGAAATGAGGTGGTTCTAGATAAGTATTGCATTTAGGCGGTTCTTGAATTTTGAAGTATCCATTATGTGTTGTCGCTGAAATATCAGTTATATTTAAGTTTTAAAAAGTGACATTCGCGGATTGAAAGTGACTGGTAATTCGTTTTAGGAAATTCATTGAATATGGAAGCCCAGAGCATGCGTACGATTTAGGTTTAGTATTTTTTTTTTAGCTGTCACTGAATACTGAATATTTCTATATAGACTGTAATCCAGTTTGACCTCGGTTGCGGATAAGATATATAAAGTATTTGATATATATTAGATTTAAAATCAGAATGTTTCACTAATTGCTGCGAGTTGTACTAATTACTGCAGCTGTAGTGACTATTGTTGATATATTATTAGATCCCTCTGTGGAACGAGAATGTGTGGGAGATGTTGGGTATATCTGTTCTTGCCTTTAAATTTTTCTTTAAGGGTTTTCCTCTTAATAATGTAATTACATAAGTTGCTTATGATGCTTTGTAGGTACTTAGTATTACAAATGGAGCGAATTTTCATTAGATTAGTTTACGTCTGATGCTTTCCTTTTATAAGTATGTATTATGGAAGGAAGTTATGTAATTTTTACGTTTTAGTTTATACATTACCTTAATAAAAGTCATTCAGTTTGGAGAATCGAGTGGATGGCCACTCCAGCGCTCGTCACAACCCCAGAAGGTCATCAGAAGAATAGAATAGTTTCAGCAGCAGGGGTAACCCTAAGCAGCCATCGCTTCTGCTGCTGTGGCTGCTGCTACTTTGCCAACTATTATCTCTGCTTCTGTTATGTTGTAGCCGGCGTTAAGTGTTCGGCGTGACATGTAGATGGTCTGATAGGTAATCAACCTTGAACGCCCCTTGTGCAGCCACAGCGGTCCTTTGGCAGATTGGAAATGCCTCCTGTGTTTTTACGGGCTTTTGGGAGTGGGGGTTGGGAGTGGGGGGGGGGGGGCGCAGTTTTGGTTGTTACAGACTGATGAAAAGAATTTTTCCTAATGTTGATGGTGGTGGTGCATGTTGTTTCTCTCTCTCTCTCTCTCTCTCTCTCTCTCTCTCTCTCTCTCTCTCTCGAGCAATAAGCAGTAATAATAAAAATAACTCTGTTAAGAAAAAGAAGAGTAGTTAATTTATATTTAATTTGTTATTTGTGTAAAACGGGACTTTGAGTTGTGTACGATTAGATACGTATGCTGCTATAAAGAATGCTAGTTATTTGTGTGTTGGGGGAGGGAGATTAGGGAGGGGGGGTGGCGGCCGTTGGACGCCTTTGGGGGAATTAGTGAAGGTGTAGTAGGAAGTCTTATTTTATTTTATTTTATTTTGTTATTTTTTTTGAGGAATGTTTTATATAATTAAGGAAAGCCTCTTGTCCAAGGCGATTGGTTGGGATTTTGACGAATGAAGGACGTAGTACTTTCTCTTGGAAATTGAAAAAATAACTTCCTTACATTTGTTACCGGTTTAGCTTGGCTTATTTATCTTATATTTTGCCGCAGATGACATGAATGGCAGCTGCAGTTATGACACTAGTTAGAAATATATCAATTAAAACTTTGCTTGAGGAATATAGTCGGTCTCTTCATACTAACTACATTTTTTTTTTTCAAAGAAATTGCCTGAAATATGTTTTCATTTAATTTGTTTTTAACAGATTGAATGCAACAATAACAGCCTCCTTTTCTGTATTGCAAAAACAGTAACCACAGAGAGAGAAAAAATCAACAAATGTGTTTTGTAAACATCCCCGCAAAACATCGAAGTCGGCATTAAAGAACCCCTTTTGCCCAGCTTTGTTTGTTACAAGGATGTTAGCAAAGGAAGAAATCTTTTAAATACGTTTTAATCTGGTGCGAAATTGTTTTCAATTTTGCTTGCTGCAATGGGACGGTGACCATAGTGATTCAGGTTCTTTTTTTATGTATTTTGGTAGGCTGAAACTATTTTTATGTTTTAAATTTATTTTAGGTTAAATATTTTGGTAGGTTTAAACTAATTTTATTTTTATAATTTTTCCAGTTCATTGCTTCCTGATATAATTTTGGTTAGTGAAAGAATTTTTTTTTTATTTATTATATCAGGTCTTATTCTATTTTGGATTAGTATTCGTTCTTGTTAGTCATACAATTTCTAGTTAAATCCGGCCAGGT
>NC_087219.1:40131002-40183502 GCF_015104395.2 Macrobrachium nipponense
AAAGTTTGTCCTGTTTGTACCGAGCCAAATTCAAATGAAATATAGTTCTCTCTCTCTCTCTCTCTCTCTCTCTCTCTACTCTCTATACTCTCTCTTCTCTCTCTCTCTCTCGTCAGTGCATAGAGAAAGACTTTAGTGTGTTGATACATAGAGAATCAGTTTCATTGTTTTGAAAGGGGATTTCTGTACTTCAGGTTTAAGAGAATCTCTCTAACGCTCGCGCGAGCACGCACAAGAACAACATATACGCAGGCAAAGATGCACCCGATTGCAAGCAGGAGGGGGATGGGTAACGAATAAACAAGGCAAACAATCAAACATTTGAGGTGGGGGCGGGGTGCGGGGGGGGGGGGGGGGGGTGTAAGTCCACCCGTGTTTTGAAAAGGAAGCGGAAGAGCCGATTTGGGCCAAGGGAAGAGTTGAGGGGAAGTCAAAGGCTATTGGTTTGTGGGGAAGTGGAGGTTGGGGGAGGGGGTGAGGGGCCAGGGGTGGGGGGGGTTGGGGACGTTTTGAGCTTCAACCTATTCTTTATTCTGCTTTACTTGCCTGTCTGCTCCAGGTTGTTGTTAAGTGTTTGCGAATTGGGGGAAGGGAATGAGAGGCAAGGGTTGCATTCTCTCTCTCTCTCTCTCTCTCTCTCTCTCTCTCTCTCTCTCTCTCTCTCTCTCTCTCTCTTTCTTTCTTACTGCTGTTTTTACCTTGCAAACCGGGTATGTATATATATATATAATAATATATATACACTTATATATATATATAGATATATATATATATATACATATACATATATACATACACTGGGTGTGAAATAATTTTCTCTCTCTCTCTCTCTCTCTCTCTCTCTCTCTCTCTCTCTCTCTCTTCGTCTCTCTCTCTCTCTCTCTCTCTCTCTCTACACCCGGTTGTTACGGACGAAGTTTGGAACTTTGGTGTGCGATTTTAACCAGGATTTATGAGAAATGTTTGCTCTTTTGACCGTGTGGTGTGTTAGTCGAAAAAAAAAAAAATGTAAAATAAAAATAAAAATAGCAGATTAAAGGGTGTTGTGAAAGTGAAGGCTCTGGGCGCGCATGCGCGCCTAAGTCCGGCCGGGGATTTAGGAGAGATTTTCAAGTTGATTCTTTCGGTATTGTTGGATTAGTGGATGAGGTTCTCTCTCTCTCTCTCTCTCTCTCTCTCTCTCTCTCTCTCTCTCTCTCTCATTGGCAGTAACAGAATTTAATTTTGTCCCCAAAAATATGATATGACTAAGTAGTCCACTCTCGTCGGGATTATTTATATATATTTCTTGCTGAAATTCAGCGTCAATGACCGTTTTGTTGTCATGGATGCCAGAGAATAGTTACTCAGTCAACCAATCATACCTTGAGAAGTTCTCAGTTGTGCCTTCTATTTCCTCGTCGTGACTTCCATTTGGTATATTGGAAGTTGGATTGCTCTCACTTTTTATATTTATTAATATTAGAAGAGTTAGAATCACTCAGTTTTTATTTCTTATATTAGAAGAGTTAGAATCACTCTGTTTTTATTTCTTAGAAGAGTTAGAATCACTCTCACTTTTTATTTCTTATTTTAGAATAGTGAGAATCGCTCTCATTTTTTATTTCTTATATACTAGAAGAGTTAGAATCGCTCTCAGTTTTTATTTCTTATTTTAGAAGAGTTAGAATCGGTCTCAGTTTTTATTTCTTATTTTAGAAGAGTTAGAATCGCTCTCAGTTTTTATATCATATTGGAAGAGTGAGAATCGCTCTCGGTTTTTATTTCTTATATTAGAAAAGTTAGAATCGCTCTCAGTTTTTATTTTTATATTAGAGTGAGAATCGCTTTCGGTTTTTATTTCTTAGAAGAGAGAATCGCTCTGTTTTTTTTTTTTTATATTATAAGAGTTAAAATGGCTCTCAGTTTTTATTTCTTATATATTAGGAGAGTTATAATGGCTCTCAGTTTTCATTTCTCTCCGGATATAAATTGGTGTTTAAATCTTGATGAAGTTTGATTGACATATAAACATGGAGATGGTCTGGTCATGTAGCGAGAAGCGATAAGGAGAAATTGGGTCAGGAAAGTGAGTAGACGAGCGGTGAAAGCCCCCGAAGTGGTGGTAAATGCAGATCAAGGTCGGGACCTGACCTTGGGAATATCTTATCAGAAATGACGAGAAACAAGACAATGGAATGAACGTGTGTAAAGTGTAATCCCGTGAAAAAGGGGAAAATTATATTAAAACGTTTATGATATGTTGACTTATTATGTTGTATGCATTACAACCCAAAGGTTTAAATGATCAAGGTGATCTGATGTTTACCTTTAGAGGATTTGTTTATTTTTATCTAGCTCTGATTTTTTTTTTCCGTAGCCATTTTCATCCGTATAATCCGCATTTTTCATTCAACTATGATAACATCATAACTTTACTTGCCCAGTTCTTACTTTCCTCTCTGTATGTTATCTTTAATTAGTCAGAGTAGCGAAATCGGTGTTATGTTTTCTCCATATGTATTGAGTTTATTTTCAGCTCTTCGTATATAATCCCCCGCCCCTCCGTATTTTCCTGCACACCCCCTCCCCCACACTTTCTTATTTTAATGCACATATCCGGATAATTTTCCGTTCTTCATAAATCATTTGTTCTACCCCCCCCCCCCTCCCCCCCCCCCCACCCCCCCACCCCCACCATTCCGTTATATTTTTCCTTCTCGGTTTTACTGCCAACTTGTAACCTTCCATGTTGCCTCTCTCATCTCTCCTCCTCTCTCTCTCTCCTCTCATACTCTCTTCTTCTTCTTCTCTCTCTATCCTCTCATCTCTCAAGTTTTTCCCCCATGATCTTCCTCGTCCCATTTTTTTTTTCCTTATTTTGCCGTTATCGCTCCTTGGCCGATGATGCTCCTAGAGAGGTCAGTTGGACGGACGGACAGAAAGAGAGACAGACGGAGGACAGACGGGAGGAAAAGGAGTACCCGGAGGCCTGTTCATTATCTGAATAGCTCTCTTCATTACTCCCCATTAGCCTTATTTGTGCTTGCAAGACTTGGCCTCGCGCATAATGGAAAAGGGGAATGGGCCGTGAGAGGGAGAGGGGCGGATAGAAGGGAAGGGCAGGGAGGGAGGGAGGGAGTGGAGAAAAGAAGACGAGAAGAGAAGGGAGGGTGGGAGAGAGAGAAGAAAAAGAGAAGAAGAAGGGAACGGAGAGAGGAAGGGAGGGAGGGTGCTGTTTTAGGGGACAAAAACAGTGGGTCGCCTCAGAGGGGAGGGGAAATTGGAAACCTTTGGAAAGGGGGGGGGGGGTTGAGTGAGTAAGGGGGGTTAGGGGAAGGATATTAGGGTAAAGTTCAGAAAGTGGAAGAAATGTAGTGGGTTAGAGTAAGGGGAAATTGGGGTTTTGGGGAAATTGGTAGGTAAAATGGTCAGGGAATTAGAGAGAAGTAGGTAAAATAGGTATAGGGTTTTGTGGGAAGTGGAATGAATTAGGAATATATTGGACAAGGGGTGGTTGAGGGGAAGGACATTGTAGCTGAGGATTTCGTTAGGGGAAGGGGAGGAGAAATGAAGATTAGGAAGTGGAAAATGGGGATGGTTTGGGAAAGGGGAAGTAATGACAAAGTGGCTATGGAAAATGAAATAGCCATAAGAGAAAGGTAGGAAATGAAATAACCATTTGAGAAAGAAAGGAAGGAATGGAAGCCTAAAGACAGTTTATGGGAGAGAAAAAAAAAGAAAAAGAAATTGATCTCTTTTTTTTTTTTTTTGTGGGGGGGTGGAATCAAGGCTGAAGGTGGGTTGGAATGGGAAGTGGGTCCTGGAAACGAGGATTGTGGGCTATTTTTACACGTGTAATTTTTTTTTCGTTGGGTGGGAGAGAGAGAGAGTGGAGGAGAGAGAAAGAAAGAGAGAATTAGGCAGTCACGAAGAGAGAATATTGATTTCCCCATTTTGAAGGGGGTTCTCTAGAGAAAGAGGGAGAAGGGATGTTGTCGAGAAAAGGGTTTTGTTGTTCCCGGGGGTTGGGGGATGGAAGGGAAGTGAGTGGGGGAAGGGGGGGAGAAGTCTGTGAGGGGAAAAGGAGAGGAGGAGGAGTAGGAGAAGGAGAAAGTAAGTCTGGATCATCCGGATGAGGGTCAATTGAGGGGGAAGATTTTCTGTTGCTACCGGATTGTTAAAGGAGAGGAAAGGTCATATTTATCGCGTTTGTCTCTCTTGTTTGTTGATAATAAGAACGAGAAGTTGTGTAATATTCACGATTTTTCTGTTCTTACGACAAAAATAATATATTTCTGTTTTTGTTCCTAGTAAGAACTAGAAGTCGTGAAGTATTAATTTTTTTTTCTATAAAAAGAATTTGTTTCGTTTTCTTTTCTAATAAGAACGAGAAATTAAGAAATATTTACTAATTTTTCTTTAAATATAATTTTTTTCACTTGTTTGTTTCTAGTAAGAACGAGGTGCTATGTAATAGTTACGAATATTTACACGATAAAAAGAATAAGGAGAATAAGGTGTGTATTTGTCTAGTTTATTTTCTAATGAGAACGAGAAGTTAATGAAATATTCATAAATGGTTATACGTTACAAAAAGCTACGTTATATTATATTTTGATTGATTGATTGATTGATTTTTATTTGTTTGTAGAAACCGAATAAGCTTTTTAATCTACGTAAATTTACTTTGAAACATTTTCCTAAATGGAGTATGATGGATATTTTCCTCGACTATTATTATGAAGTATGGGCAAAATGCAATTCGCGTTTAGGCCTCATAAAATGCAGCGTATCAGGTCACGGCTAATGATTTATAGCTCGGTTCAGCTGGGATTATCTTTGAACAATATTTAATTAGTCATGAATAATAATGTTGCTGATACGGTCGACGGTTGTAAGATACTTTGTGGTTGCTCTGTTGTGTGTGTGTGAGTGTTTTTTTTTTAAATGATGGAAAAGCCTGTGCATTTTGCTCTTGAATTGTAGCTCTGGCACTATCATTATTATTATTATTATTATTATTATTATTATTATTATTACGAGATTGTTGGCGCGCACTACACGTGTTAGAACCCGGGCTGCTGTCTCTCCTTACCTACCCTGCTCCCACCCCGGGGTGGATAAACAAGTTTTCAGGAAGATGGTGGGTGTCTCCTCTGCCCTCCTGTGTCCCCTTACCTACCCCTCCCCACACCCGGGGCAGACAAAACCGGTTTGCAGGGGGTGGGGGCTGTGTCATGTAAATCCTTATGTCACGTGGTGGGTGGCGAGGGCGGGGGAGAGAGAAACAAGATCAGATCCTCTAGAATTTTATTATTATTATTTGCATGAAGCACACCTTCCTTCAAACTTTTTTTTTTTTTATGACTATTAAACCGATTAATCTCGTCTAGAATTTTTTGTATTTTTCATATTATTCGGTTTTCGGGCTCAGCGATGTCAGGCAGTGAGTGGCCGATATTCATATTGAAAAACAGGACAGCTGGGATGCCGGAAAATTTTTTGATGAAAACCAAATAATTAGAAAAATAGAATTAATTCATTGAATACCGCGTCCTCCTCCTCCTCCTCCTCCTCCATTAGGTAAGGTTCTCCACAATAAAATCCCAATATGAAAACGAATTTTCAAGTGAGAGTTAATGTAATTCCAAATATATAAACATTGACATACTTTTATGTTAACCCTAATTGCTGTTTTTCTGTAAAGCCACATTCTTGAGGATAATTTTCAAGAACATTATTCTAGGAAACTTGTATCCTTATTATGATGAATAGTGTTTTCGAGAATTATAATCTCATCGTTCAGTTTACAGTATATTCATAAACGAGCAGCTCTCTCTCTCTCTCTCTCTCTCTCGTGAATTTCAATAGATGTTGCCTTAGGAAAGAAGTATCCCTGTAAATAAACCTCGATTGTAGAAATAGAACCGTTGCGGAAGCTGTAAAGTACGTTCCACGTATCACTCTCCGCACCTGCAGCTTTTACCTGGGCAATATACATTACCCGCTCTAATCCCCCACATTTCATAAATTAGGCTTCGGGTGTGAAATTAACCCCAGCGCGTTCCGCCATCCCCCTCTTTCGTAGATATTACCCGACCTATGGCGAATCAATAAGATGAGCGTAGTCGTCAGACCTTGGGCATAGGTATGTATGTCAGGATTATTTTTGTTTTAAAATTTTCTTTTGCACTCCGCTTGATATGTTACAACCTGCGGAGTGCGGGGAATATTTCTGCTGGGCGTTGCGTCTACCGCGGCGTATTCCGGACAGGAATGGAGCCGTTGGTGATTCCGTATTTCCGGTGGCATTTAGGAATCCGTAGAACGGAAGTTCTCCTGTGTATTGGTGCTTTTTTTAATGTTTTATGTTACGATCCTATAAAAATAGCGAGTTGCGGTGTCTCTCTCTCTCCAGAATTCGTAGCTTCTGTTACTGGGTGTGAGTGTTTCTTTCATAAAAACACTTCATACTCTATTGTCCGGGCATTTGTAAAATGACGTTTATAAATCCGCAATTGGTATGTGTGTGTTTCTCTCTCTCTCTCTCTTCTCCTTTTCTTCTCTTCTCTCTCTATCTCTCTCTCTCTCACATCTCTCACTCCCCTCGTCCTCTCGCTCTCCTCTACCTCCCATCCTTCGCTTCCTTCCTCCCCGGGTCTCCCTTCTCTCTTAATCATCACTCTCTCTCTCTCTCTCTCTCTCTCTCTCTCTCTGAAATTGTGGACGTCTATTACTTAATGAAAGTATTGCCCTTTCCGGCAATCAGCTACAGTACTTCTGTCATAATATGAAGTAAATTGGTGATTTCTATATAGCCTGAATTGTGTATTTTTCTTACATTGGCGACATCTGTTGGCTGGAAAATGTCAGCCTTTTCCAAAACCAGCCACTTCTTTCATATATGAATATTAAGCTTTAGGAAAGCTTTAATATTCACTCCATATGAAAGAAGTGGCTGGTTTTGGAAAAGAGAAACATTCGATATCTGCCACTTTTTCTGCCGAAATTGGATTTGTATAGCTACCTTCAGTTTACAAAAAAATAAAAAATAAATAAATAAATAAACAAATAAAAAGGACACGTAAACAAACCCTCGAAAAACGGACCATTTAAAAATAATGAACGAATTAGGTCCCGCTGTGTATTCACGAGGCAAAAGTCGATCTCACTCTCGTGTTTTTTCGAAAACGATCACATTCCGGAGCGCTTTTGCGGGCTGCTGCTGCTGCTGTGCTGTGTGTGTGTGTGTGTTTTTGCTTCATTAATGGCGACTGTAGCGAAAAGTAATTTATGGAGGGGCCCCCGTGCCTCATCTGTTGCACAATCATGAGTAAAATTCTCTCTCTCCTACTCACCATTCTCTCCTCTATCTCTCTCTCTCTCTCTCGTCCACTCAGCTCTCTCTCTCTCTCTCTCTCTCTCTCTCTCTCTGCAGATGAGCGACAAAGGGATAATTTATTGGCGTCTAAGCGCTCCCCTCTCGTCACTACGCGCATTCCTGAAATGAACGCCCCCATGTTGTTTGGTAAGGGGGCAGGGGGTGGGGGGGGGGGGGTTGGGGGGGGGGGTGTCCCGGCAAGATCGGCGGCTTCTCTGTGGCCAAGGATAATTTACGAGACGTTTGGCCCTCTTAGGGCTCGTGGGGGTAGATTGTGTTCTATTATCCTTATTGTAGTCGTTCTGTTTCGTGTGTGTGTGTGTTTAAAGGGAATTTTCAATATTGTATATTTTATTCATTGTTTTTTTTTCATTTTGCACATCACAACAATGTAATTTTATCAGTTACCTTCGTTGCTTTAAAATAATCGTAAGATTTCGTCTTTATTTTTTTTGGGGGGGGAGGTTTTTATTTTGTTTTCATGCATTTTACACACACATATATATATATATCACAATAGTAGTGTTATTTTATCACCTTTGTTGCTTAGAGCAATTGTTCTGCTTATTGTTTTTTTTCCAAGGGAGTTTGTAAAAAAAAAAATTTCCTTTCACATTTCACACATCACCGTAAAAAAAAAATTTCCCCTTACATTTTACACCTCACCGTAATGTCATTTTATCAGTTGCTCTCGTTACTTTGAAATAATCATTGTTTCTCGATTTTTTTTTTTTTTTTTTTTTACACCACAGTAATATAAGTTCATCAGATAACCTCGTTGCTTTGAGGTAATCATTGATTCGTTTTTCATTTTCAAGGTGCTTATACGTTTTATATCTTGCATTTAACATAGTATATCACAAAAATGTGATGTTATCAGTAACCTTCGTTTGCTTTGAAATAATTTTTGTGTGTGTGTGTGTGTCTGATTTCTTGCATTTTACACATCTTACTATAATTGGCGTTATGTCTGTCCGTCCATCTGTCATTCAATCACGACCAAACGGATGATCCGATGGGCTTGAAACTTGGCAGGGTTATAGTGGGGACTCCTAAGATGGTTTATAATGGGATTTCATCCTACCTTCCCCCGCTCCCTCCGGAGGGGTGTGGGGATGAAAAAGATTCCCTGAAACGGAGTGGGTTCTGCCCCTGAAACAGGGTTGGTTGTGGCCTTAGACTGCTAGGTAAAATAATCCTTATTGTGTGTGTTTTTTTTTAATGGAGTTTAAAAATTTTTCATCAGTTTCACCTCTTCGCCTTTGGAGTTATGCAGCTGTAAATAAATCGGGTAAATAAATGGAGATGTCTTTTAATATATTACCTTAATAAATGGAGATGTCTTTTAATATATTACCTTATGTGTATTAAACATATTAATATATGACATGCTTTTAAGTGTTATGTGAAGTTGTCTCAATTTTTAATGAGTGTACAATGAACCTTCTGGAGCATGTTTATGGAAAGGTGTTTTAGAGCAAAAAAAGATTGAGTAGTTTTCTTTGGAGAAGATCGAGTTTTAATTCGGTTTTGAACGGTTAACAAAAAGGTTGAATTCTCTCTTATTGAAGACCCCTCTGCCTTGTAACTGGCTCTGATAATTACGTATTGTATAGGTATGAAATACCATTACGACTGCATTGCATATACAGATTACATACATATATGTATATTATTAATTTTGAGAATTATGTTTACCTTATTTACTTTGCACTATTTACATTAATTAGTATTTACTTTGCATTTGCCCTTTTACCAATTGCACTCTACTTGTTGTAAGACCACTTGTTTCATTACGCATTGTGGCAACATTGCATTTATATGCGGCAACACCGCTATTGTTTCCCGCCATATATACGATGCATTAATCAGTTGGTTGAACTCAGTTCCTGCCCTGTGGTCACTGAGGGGTGAAGCACGGGACTTCCTCCCGCCTTCACATCGCTGTAGCTGTCAATATATGGAATTTTAAGAACCTACAATTTTATTTCTATACTCTTCGTTCCATTCATTACATGGACGTATGTGGCAGGGTTACAAGCCGCAATAACACGTATAAAGGTTGAATTATTTATTCTATGTGCAGGAACAGCTAAAAGGGACTTTGAGAAGGTTGGTTTAATGATTTGAAGTTGATAACGATATTTTGGAACGGTTTTAGTATATTTTTTCAGTGTGAATAGAAATCTGCTGTATGATATGACCAAATGGTATTGAAATCTATATGCAATTGCATCAATTCCTTTTTGAAAGAGAACGAACCCTCCCCCCCCCCTGCTGCGGCTAAAAAAAAAAAAATTGATGTGTCTGCCGAAAGTATCATTTTTCTTTTATTGAAAGAAAGACTTTATTTCACACATTTTTTTCATTTCAGGACAGTGTAGACCATTATTCCGAAAAAGATTATTACATCCCAGATTATGATCTTCCTGAGTATTATGTGAGTATCGAGGCTGCTACACCACTCGTGCGGTTGGCTGCGCCTTTTCACCACCTCTGTCAAGCGCCTTGTGTCTCTTTACGCAAAAATTGTGCTTCAGTCGTGACGTGTGATGTCCATCTGTGCCTCTCTGTTCACGTTTGTCATGTTTATTTCCCTTCACTTCTCTCACCTTCCTCCCTACTTTTCTTCCCGTCTGGCCCGGGCTAGATACGGCCACGAGGTTGCCCGTCCCAGCGGCCTTGCCCTTAGAGAGTAGTTTTCCAGTAATATCAAAGTGTAAAGTGACACAGGCGGAGCAGGTGTAGCCAACTGTACGTTTAAACGTTTGTAGCCTTTGCTGAGAAAACGTAAATAAAACGTAAACAGTACACCTGTATTACTCTGTAGCATTGTTTTTTTTGGAAGAACTTTTTGGGATGAAAGTTGCCAGAGTTGCATGGCCGAGGTTCCATGGTAAATCAACATTTTATTTCTTTTGTTAATGTTTTTTTTAAATTGCCTAACATTCTTTTTATTATCTTTGAGGATTTGCTGACGTCCTCATCGTCAGTTACCTTTTACCTCAATCTGTTATTCTTATTCACTTTGTAAATTTTATTTAAATTTCCTTTTTAATTTATGCTTCACTGCAGTTTGCTTGGTTTACTCTCTTCTTTATGATCTGATTTAAACTGGAATGTTGATTTGACTGATGAGCCCGCATGGAACTCCGGCTGGAATTGTAGTTTTTTTTTTTTTTTTTCTAATTGAACCAAAAACACCGAGACATGTTTTGCAAACAGAACCCGACATGCATTTCATGAAGATTCAAGAGACAGACTGTGGTGGTGACCTGACGACAGGAGGAGAAACAAGTTTAAAAGAACTCGTTGTTGAAGGTTGGAGATGAGTATGACCCATTCCTTGTTTTTCCCGTCCAGTCTTGTTTTCTAGTCTGGTTGTTTACCTTTGGTAGAGACATGTAGGGAGTTGAAAGAAAACATAGCAGAAACCTTTAAATTTCCCAGGCAAAACAACGTTTAAATATTTTAGTCCTGAATTACATAGTTGTCCCTCTTTTTTTTAAGTAATTTGTGCAATTTATTTTTCCAATTTTCTCTATCAGTATGATCTGCTGAAAAGTTTAATGATGATTAGTATGAACACAGCGTTAAGTAGAATCTCATCCTCGGATGAGAATTTGATGTTAGAAACGTTTTTCACAGCTGAGGAAGATTGCCGTGTAATAATTCGCTTGTTGTAGATCAATGCCAGTTATCTGTTTATTAGTCGTAGTTGTAATATGGCCAGGAAAATTTGAATTGAACTGAAACACCCCTTTCCTTTCAAAGACAGAACCAAGACCTGTATGTGGCAAAGTAGCTCTGCCTACTCATCATTTACGAGTAGATGTCATGATGTGGTTGGGAAAAAAATAAAGTGCCCTAAAAATATTAACCAACACATCTTGTTTCCTCCTGTGGGTGAAACTTTGGCTTTGATAAGACACAATAACTGGGAGTAATAATAAAGTTCAAACGCTTTTTTACTTTGTTATAAGTCAATATCTTTGACGGTGTCAGTACCACAGCATGAAATAGGCTTAGGTGAATTTAGTCGGGATTGAAAAGAGCCACAGGATTTGAAAATACGACGATGATACGGACTACATATTTCAGGTGTTAGAATTTGAGTGATTTTTAATTCTTTCTTACCAGATGACTCGCTATCATTTTTCTTTTGTTTTTGCTTTTTGTCATTTTATTTAATCCTATTCATTGACATTATGTAGTTTTCATTTCTCCACTTCATAACTGACAAAGAATGGACCTCAAGTTATTAATTTCCTCCATTTTCCCGTCTATATTTTTTGTTTTCCTCTTGATAAAGAACTTTTGCACGACCTACCAGTTTTTTTCGTTTTTGATAACTCCACAGCACGTATATCACTGATGGCCTTTAGATACTTGTGGTCCTCAAGTTTTGCCCAATTTTTTGCACTGTATTATTTTTATTGCACCTTTTTTTTTCACTGGCTTTTCTTAATTTTGATTTTACCTTTTAATATTTTGGTGATAAAACCATTTGAAAGCACGTTTTTTTTTACTTTTAAATATACCTATTTTTTCTGTTGAGAAGGTGAACACAAGCTAGAAAAATTTAACTTCCGCCCAAGGTCCTGAAAGGAAGCTGATATTATATCCCTTTCATCCAGGTAGTGTACGTGTGCATTGCATTTCTTTGCCCAGAGGAGTACGAGATAGAATATTTTCATCAAGTGTATTTTAGGTACTACTTATTTTCTATCCGTATTAGGAAGGGTGCGTCGGCACTACGATGAAACAGGTCTTATACACACGTCGGTAACGTATTGCATTCATATCACAGACAGGTTGCAAACAAGTCGAAGACCAGGTGGCAAAAGTTGCATAACCGGTTGAAGCCTTGGTCACGACTACCAATAAGTCGTTGACATGTATTCAGCCTGTTTGTGATGTGTATGCTACAAGTTACCGACGTGTCTTTATAGCTTGTTTTACTGTAGTGCGGACGCACCCTAAGGCTCCGGCGAGCATTACAGCTCGTGAAGAGGGTTAATCAATGGTAGACCTTGGGGTTAATTATTCATTTACGGTGACCTAGACGGCTGGTAATAATCGTCCGGAGTCGAGTTCTGTCACTGTACAGTAGAAGACCTTCAGGGTAATGGAATCTGGAAACACACAGTAAGACGTATATTAATTTCCAGTACCTGGCCTAATATGAATATGTTGGTTAGGGAACTAAATAAAGGAAGTTGAACAGGAATCCTTGATGGCTTATGCCTAAATTTATACATTTATTTTCGCCGTTTCTGAAGACCAGAAGTAACCATAGAGCAGAGAGGAATATAAAGACCAAAACTCTGAAGTGTGTGATCTCTCTCTCTCTCTCTCTCTCTCTCTCTCTCTCTCTCTCTCCTCTCTATATATATATATATCTATATATAATATAATATATATATACTATATATATCATATATATATATATATATATATATATATATATATATATATATATATATATATATATAGAGAGAGAGAGAGAGAGAGAGAGAGAGTCGGAATTTAATTATAGCCAGAATCTCAATCCATGTAAATGTAGCAGCCACCAGTAACGTTCTTTGTTTGTTATGGTGAGTTTTTAAAAATAAAATTCATTCTTGCGTTCAGTTAAGAGAGACAGAGAGAGAGAGACGGACGTCGGGCATTGCAGTGTCATCATCACTCCACGTGCCAGGATTAATAGTTTTCTATCCTGTGTAGTGCCACCCAGTGTACTCCATCTTTTTTTTTTTTTTTTTTATTATTTTTCAGAAAAGACTGGCACTCTCGAAAATGTCATACAGAGAGTATTTTAATGTAGACTGAGAGGTTTGCAATAGCCTTTTACTGCGCATTGGATTTGGTTGTGATTATATATATATATATATATATATATATATATATATATATATATATATATATAGATATAGATCGATGATAGATAGATAGATAGATAGATAGATAGATTAAGATGATAGATAGATAGATAGTAAGATAGATAGATAGATAGATAGATAGATAGATAGATAGATAGATAGATAGATAGATAGATAGATAGATAGATAGAATAGATAGATAGATATATATTATATATATATATATATATATATATATATATATATATATATATATATATATTTATATATATATAACTCTATATAATGTGTATATAATGTTTTCATACGTTTCCTATATGATGAGGCCTCTCGCTTGCAATGCCAATTTCACGCGAATTGTACAGCCCATTAGGTCAGCCTCTTCTTTCCCCTAATACTTCGGAATTGTACACACTTCAGCAACGTCTCGTTCTCCATGCTTGCCACCTACGCTTTTTATCACTGTTTCTGTATTATTCTGTTTATTTCCACGCCTTTTGTTTTATTTATTTATTTATTTTTTTGTCGGGACGAGGAACGTAAAATTTATGGTCCGTTGAGAAGCCGTTATCACGTCTCGTTTTTATCTTCGCATAAAAGTGCCGGTTATGAGCTTGACTTTTTCGCTTTGTCAACTTGAGTGCATATCTCTCCGTATCGCGACGTTTTTTTGTAGTTGTTTTTTTTTTTTTTATACTATCCCATTAATTCTCTTCACTCACGGGTAGTAGTGTGCATTATAAATCACGCGAAAGTAATCTTTTGTAAATGAAGACAAATGAATGCCGGTGCGTCCGTGCTGGTCGCATTCATTCATTGGTGCCAAGACAAACGAATAAGTGAATTAACGTAATAATGTGTACTCGGGTATGTACGCCAGTTATTATGTCAGGTATTCGTGTACACGTTGCTCTGATTAACTTGGTTCAGGCGTTCTTTGTTTTCTTCTTAGAGGTGTGTGTGCGTTTTGTTGGGTTCCTTTTTTTTTTTTTTGGTGGAGTTTTTTTTTTTTTTTTCTCCCAGGATAATCTAAGTCTACTGCCAAATTTGGAAGTGATGGTCTCTCTCTTCTCTCTTCTCTCTCTCCTCTCTCTCTCTCTCTCTCTCTCTCTCGAACGTAGGCATTTCGGAGTTCAGGTGTATTTTGCTGTGAAGTAAGTTGTAGGTCACCCTCATCAAGAAACCCGGGCGGGCGGGAGGTTGTGCCGTCAGTGAACCTTATGCGGTGCACTGTACTCATTACTTCTCTGCGGCGTTCCTTCGAGCCCTAGCTGCAACCCCTTGCGTTCCATTTACTGTGTTTCCTTTCATATTCTCTTTCTTCCATCTTACTGTCCACCCTCTCCTAACAAGTGATTCATATTGCAACTGCTTAGAGGTTTTCCTCCTTTAATACCTTTCAACCCTGCTTCCTGTCAATTTCTGCTTCAGCGCAGAATGACCTCGTAGGTCCCAGCGCTTGGCTGTTGGCCTAAATTCTATATTCAATTCAAAAGTAAGACGGGAAAAACAAATATTCAAACAGGATAACCTTGTAGGGGAAGAGAATAAAAGAAAAAAAAAATGCGAGAGAAGCTATTCTTGTCGGCAAAGAAAGTTTTCAAAGATTGTTAGACAAGTTTGTTACGTGTTAAGGAAAAGTTTGCGTACTCAAATGTATTGTTTTAGAAAGTTGAACGCCATTCCCTTATACGGACGATTTGGAGTCCCTCTTAATTCTTCTAGACGATTGGCTGTGATGGGTAAGTACGTTGCTCACTTCATTTTTGTCACGTATACACGCATATTTTTATGCACAAACATTAAGCAACAAATGTTGTTTAATATACATTGCATTATGTATGTGTATAGGCAATCGTGTGTATTTTTAAATACGTGTGATATGCTTTTGTGTCTGTATTATTCCAGTTGTTCATAAATAAATGATTATTTATAGTGCATATACGTAATTATATTTATATATACACGTATATACATACATATAATAGATATTTATGTAATTTAATTTATGATATATATATATATATATATAATATATATATATATATATAGATATATATATATATATATATATATAGAGGAGAGAGAGAAGAGAGAGAGAGAGAGAGAGAGAGAGAGAGAGAGAAACACGTTTGTGTTTAATCTCTCTCCCTGCTGAAGTCTTACTGGGTTCTATGAAACATACATACATACTAACATACACGCGCCTATGTGTGTGTGTCATATGTCTGTCTTTCTGCTGTAGTCTGACAGCCTTCTATGCATTTTAAGGTCCCGTAAAGGTAAAATTAACACACAAAACCCATTTATTCGGCTGATACCACTTCAGCCCCGGCCAGCTGGTGGTGGACTGAGAAAAGATAGTGGCTGTTCGTGCGTTTGTTTATTTGTAAACAATGCTGCACTTTCGTTGATCAGTCATATCTTCCCATGTTTATCCGAACGTCAGCCTCAGCAGTGTGGTTTGAATGTTGCCTTTTAGCTTTGCTTACCTATAAAGCATGAAGCACTTCGGAATTGCCATATCCTTGTGCTCTTATATTACTGTATTAGAAGCTTAGGATGTACTTCTTCTCAATCCAGGGCCCTAAGCTATATTGTTGCTGAAAGCCTCCCAATTCTCATTTTGGGCACCCATTCAAGTGGTGGCCATTCTCGACTTTGATGGATCGAATGACTGCCCGTACAGCTGCCATACCACAGCTCTATCTGACCCTCTTGTTGCCAATATCTTCGTACTTACTATTTCGGGCACCCATTCACGTGGTAGCCATTCTCGATTTTGACGGTCGAGAGACTACCGGTGCAGCAAACGTACCTGTAGTAGATTCACATCACCCGTGCATCTGATGTCTAGGACAGTCCCTATGACGATCCTGATTGGCTGTTGATAAGCGAATCACTGGGCTGGAAACTCTCAGTCTCTCTCGTTATCACTGGGCTGGAAACTCTCAGTCTCTCTCGAGAGAGTTCAGATAGGCAAGATGTATGCTCCATCTTTCCTGAGAGAGACTTTTTGAAAACGTACCCTTCGGGAGAGGTGGGACATGCATCCTGACTATGTGAACTCTTTGACAGTGACTGAGAGTTTCCAGCCCTGTGATTGGCTCACCAACAGCCAATCAGAAGCGTCGTCAGTGACGGGCCTAGACACTAAATGCACGGTTGATGTGTTTTGTACTATAGTACAGCTCTGTCTGTCTTGTCTGTCTGTTTAGAGAACGTTTTTAAAAGCCCTTCTTCACCAGGAACGTCATAACCCGTCAACATATTAAGGGGGGGGGGGGCATAGAAAGACCCAGTTGTAAATTCGGTATCAAATGACGTCTGGGGTGCCCTTTGCCAGGTCATAAAATGCATTCAAGTGTCTCGAACGTCGTTAAGCATTAATTGGTTTTTTGCATCCCGACGGGATTGCGTTCCCTCGAATTCGCGACTGAACGCGACCCTTCCTAATTAGATTGCTTTTGCCTGTTTGCTCCCTGTCTTATGGCGGTGGGACTGGAAGTTCGTTTGTAGGTTTGTAGGGCAAGTGTCGTCTTCTGTGTGTGGCTTGTTTCAGTGGCACAAGGTAGTATATACTATGTATAATTTTATGTGTTTTGTGTGGTTCCTCGGACGAATGGTTTACGTGCTCGCCTACCAGTTCGGTAGTGCGGGCTTGATTCCCTACTCTGCCAATGTGGAATCAGAGGAATTTATTTTTGGTGATTAGGAATTCATTTCTCGATATAACGTGGTTCGGATCTCGCATTAAGCTGTAGGTCTCGTTGGAACTGGTTCCTAACCACGTAAAAATATCTTATCCTTCGGGCCAGCCCTAGGGAGCTGTTAATCAGCTCGGAAGTCTGGTTAAACTAAGATATACTGATGTGTAATACAGCTGTAAAAGTGATTTTTTTTCAGGTTTATTGGTGATTTTGACCTTTGTGGGGAAACGTCTAATTCGTAATGTATTAGAAACGAACAATAAAATCACAATTAACTGAATACACGTTATTTCGTAAAAGACCTTGTTGCACTTGTGTCGGTTGATGTTTATGAAGATCTTTTTGTAGCCATTGGAACTTGCTTAATTCTCAAAGATCAAAATAACTTTATATTTCAAAGTTGAAGCAGAATCGAAGAATGTTTGGATAATAGCTGGAAAGGATGGAAACGATTAGGTGTAATGTGTGATCCAATTTTAAAAAAAAAATTTTATAGTAATACTTTGAATCACAACAGATGATAATGATTAGAAAATTACCTTAGTCCTCTGTGTATTATATCGTTCATTAGCCTCGTGTACTTTTTAACCCTGAATGTAATTACAGTTACATAATCCGCAGTTTAAATCAGCAGTAGTAGATTGGTAATTTTGGAAAATTTCCCAGGGTTCCATCTCGCTCAGGTACCGAACCTGGGCTGATTAGCGCATGTATTAACCATTGGACCATACGTACCCATTATTATTATGAGATTAAATAATACGTGTAGATCATATGACCATTGTTTTTATGTAATAATACTGCAGTAAAGGAAAAGAAAATCGAGAGAGAATGAATAGAGTATAATTAACTCATATAGATTAAAAATAGCACATAATCAATGAAAGAAAGGCGCCAAATTGAAAGCTAACATATCCCCTTACCTGACCATGACAGAACCGGGAAATTCCACGTCGATATGTCGATAATAACGAAGGAAAAAAATCACTGGAGGAGGAGGACAACGACGAAGAGGAGTTGCGAGTCGTATCTGAGGAGTAGATATGAAGTAGAGGCTTGTGATCACTTTTACAGCAAGGGCAGGTTGTAAGGCGGGGTGGGGAGGCCAGGGCCGGGGAGAGGGGCACTTAGACTAATATATGATGGAGTACCCCAGTCGGCTTACTTGTCCCACCTGTCGAGTGGATTTATGTATACAATATTTTTTTATTTGTTAATTTCGTTTCGTTCACCTTTAAAGCTGGCGTTTTTATGACACACACACACACACACACACACACAACACACACACACACACACACATATATATATATATATATATATATATATATATATATATACTATATATATATATATATATATATATATATTATATATTAAAGTAATATCATATATATAATACACACACACACACACACACACCACACACACACACACACACACACACACACACACACACGTACGTACGTACGTACGTACGTACGTATGTCTGCATAGTTTTGAAAGTAATAGCGGCTTGGCAGTCAGTAAGGTTGCTATTAGTTTTTGCTAAAAGAGTTTAGTCATTCAACCCTTAGTACGAATTCCAAAACCCCTTTACTATTTGTTTTTGTATTGAGAGAAAAAATTATTTATATTAACCCTAAGAAAGCTAAGAAGAATAGGCTTGAGAGAAGTAAACAGTCAAAGTTTGAGAAAACTGAGCTAAATGATTCTGTACACATTATATGCATGTGCATAGATATGTATATATAGTATATCATGTATTTGTGTGGACTCTGCCGTGTTTCCCCATGTACTGTTGTGGTGGTCTGCCGGGATAAAGTGAGTTTCTATTATAGCCCGTTCGAGTATTTTGTGGCTGTGTATAAAAGTCGTTTATTCCATATAGGCGTCGAGGAGGAGAGTTTATTCAGCAAAAGTGGGAAGCGTATCGCGGTTAATTGAAACGAGCACTCTCTCTCTCTCTCTCTCTCTCTCTCTCTCTCTCTCTCTCTCTCTCTCTCTCTCTCTCTCTCTCTCTCGGAATCGTTTCTCTACTTATTTTGGTGTTATTTTTGTGGTAATACAAACCTAGCTTCTGTGTCTCTTTTGACATGGAATCGTTTCTCTCTTTATTTTGGTGGTATTTTTTTTTTATTTTTGTTGGCTTTTTATTGGTGTTAATACGAACCTAGTCTCTCTCTCTCTCTCTCTCTCTCGTCTCTCTCTCTATCTCATCTCATCTCTCTCTCTATCTTCTTCTCTCGACAATGGATTCGTCTCCCCTTATTTTAGTGGAAGGTTTTATATATTCATGCAGGATTTTGATTTTTGTTAATACAAACCTACTCTCTCTCTCTCTCTCTCTCTCTCTCTCTCTCTCTCTCTCTCTCTCTCTAAGAAAACAAAATTAGAAAACACAATATCGTGGATAAAGTAGGAAGATGGTTAAAAGAATTTTTACACAACAAAGAAACAGATAGTTATTGCAAACGACTCGAGAAATCGGATGAAGCCAAGGTAATATCCGGTGTGCCGCAAGGTACGGTGTTTAGCTGCAATACTGTTTTGTTATTATGATTGAAGACATAGACAATAATGTTAAGGATTCGGTAGTGAGTAGTTTTCGCAGATGACACAAGAATAAGTAGAGAAATTACTTGTGATGAAGATAGGAACGCTCTACAAAGAGACCTTAACAAAGTATATGATTGGGCAGAGGTAAATAGGATGGTATTTAACTCTGATAAATTTTGAATCAATAAATTATGGAGACAGAGAAAGAAAGCTATATGCATATAAGGGACCTAATAATGAGACCATCTACAAAATAAGGAAGCAGTTAAAGACCTTGGTGTGATGATGAATAGGAACATGTTATGCATGATCAAATAGCAACTCTGTTGGCAAAATGTAAAACAAAGCAAAATGGGAATGTTGTTGATTACGGCACTTCAAAACAAGAAAAGCTGAACACATGATTATGCTTTATAAAACATATGTTCGTAGTCCACTTGAAGGTATTGCAATATGATATGGTACCACATTATCAAAACAAAAGGATATTGCACAAATAGAGAGTGTACAAAGGTCCTTTACAGCTAGAATAGAAGAAGTTAAGGACCTAGACTACTGGGAAACGACTACAATTCTTAAAATTATATAGTCTGGAAAGGAGAAGTAGAACGCTACATGATAATTCAGGCATGGAAACAGATAGAAGGAATAGCAGAAAATATCATGGAACTAAAAATATCAGAAAGAGCAGCAGAGTAGATTAATAGTGCCCAAAAATATACCAGGAAAAAATAAGGAAAGCACACAGGACATTAATCCACTACGCACCAGCATCGATAATGCAGCGTCTA
This sequence comes from Macrobrachium nipponense, assembly GCF_015104395.2. Lineage (NCBI taxonomy): Eukaryota > Metazoa > Arthropoda > Malacostraca > Decapoda > Palaemonidae > Macrobrachium > Macrobrachium nipponense. The sequence continues at coordinate 40,151,308 of NC_087219.1, forward strand.
TTCATGCGTTGCCAGCTCATCTGAGGAATATATCAGGAGTGAGCGTAGATGTGTTTAAGAATAAGCTCGACAAATATCTAAACTGCATCCAAGACCATCCAAGATTGGAAGATGCAAAATATACCGAAGATGTACTAGCAACTCTCTGGTAGACATTAGAGGTCCTCACACTGAGGGACCTGGGGCAACCCGAACAAGATGTAAGGTCTGTAAGGTAAGGTCTCTCTCGTCAAGTTATTGAGTTGAGATTTTAATGAATTCCCCACTGGGTATTCCCCGGGAACATAAAAAGTTTGTCATCTGGGTCTTGCAGTTTGATATGGACTGGGAGGTGGGTGGGTTGGTTGGGGAGGTTGGCTCAGTGGGTTATCCCCCCATCCCTGTTGATTGAAATCGGTGATTAGTGTTTATTTGTGTCATATTTGGGATTTTACCTCGAGTTTTTAGTTTTAATTTACGTGGCATCTGTTTTGGTATTTGGAAGGGATGATGGTTTGCGAAGTATTCGTGTCAGATTATTTTATTGGAAATAATGGGTTTCCTCTGACGAGAACGGTTGTTGTTGGATATGAATACAAAGTTATATATATATATATATATATATATATATATATAATATATATTATATATATGTGTATATATATATATATATATATATATAATATATATATATATATATTATATATATTATATATATTATATATATATATATATATATATAATAATAATATTATTATATATATATATATATATACCACACACATACTCACACCACACAAACACACATATACATACTTTTATGTATTATATTGTCAGTATATATATGAGTATTTGGCATTGTTTTATACTTTTTGTCTACATTTTTGCTTTCTCTTTGGTTTATAAAATTCATAAATTCATTCATGCATTAGTGTATGAGATGAAAAAGGATAACAATCTTGCAGTTATTATTCTGAAAGCCGGGCGTAACATACGCTTGCTGGACTATATGCTCGTGTCTGCAAATATATTATTTACTTTTTGTTTTGTTTTATATACGTAAGCCCGCTTCATGTACTTTGCAGGCTGTGGTTTTTGTTGCATTGTTACTGCTGAATTTATTATCTGTCAGTCCGGCTGTCAGGTGTTTTGTAGTGTAAATGTCCTCTCTCTCTTTTGTATCTTTTGTAACATTTTCGTGAGTGTCTCGGCTGTCTTGTCTCGTCTGAACACGAACTTTGTTGTTCTTGCAACAGCAAAGTTAGTTTTAGTAGCGGCAAAGTTTTGATTGAGAGAGGTTTGAAGTTCTCCGTAATCTGGGGCCTGAATGATGGTTTGTTAGGATACGTCTGATGAAGTAGTCTTGGCTTATTTTGTCTCCATTTTCTTCATTCCATCAGTTTAAATTATGTCTTGTCACTAATTTTGGTAAGAAATGTCCTAATTGTGTATTGGCAAGATGATGGGGAGTTAGGTTAAATTCATTGACACGTTTAGCGGATTCGTAAAAATTCTCTTATAATTATTATTTTTTTTTTCGTGATATTGGTGATTTAAGAGCTTAGTCTATTTCAGTGCTCGTCACTACTATTTTGGGATCGAAAATCCCTAGATATGCATTTGAGAACTGGCACGGTGACGTAGAATTTAGCTTACTTGATACTGGATAAGTGGCATAGACGTTGTTTTAGTGGGGGGGGGCAAGGCTCCGTAACAAAAAAAATACCAAAGATTTTTTATAGTTCGTAAATTGTTTTAAGAGCTATGAGGATTGTCAGTTAGTACGCGAATTTCATTGTCTGTCATTATTTTGGATGTAAGAAAAGTCCAATTATGTATTCGGTAACTGGCAAATAGATGTAGAATTTGTTTCCTTCATACTGGATACGTTCGACGAATTCGTCAAGATTCTTCAAGAATTTTATTATTCATGAAATTGTAAGGTTTAAAAGCGATGAGGATTAAAACTATATTATCCCAGCAGGCATTTCAAAGTATAAAAATGTCAATAGATGCTTTGGCCAAATCGTATTCGCATATTTAATCTAGTGAAACGAAGAACGAAAACTATTTTCAGCAGTAAAAGGTGGCTTGGATTGAAAGATTACATTTCATGATAAAACCCAAAATGAAACAGATGTTTGAAAGAGAATATTGCGTGTTTGATTTCCTTCTTTTAAAAGGATTAAAGAACGTAGAATTACCGCATTTAAGAAGCCCTGTATATAGGGGAGGTGGTCCATTGGGGAAGGAAGGTAGGTGAATGGGGGGGGGGGGGTTGTTGGCTGTATCTGGACCATGGAGCTTATGAGTGTATAGCTGATAAGACTTTCTTTACGACTCTATAAAGCAGTTTTTAAAGTCTTGGAAGTTTTCGAGCGAGTTGTGGTGTTTTTAGCCCCGGTTAAAGGTCGAGTAAGGTCACGTATGTTTTTTTTTCAGTAAACTGAATTAATTTTATTTTAGATTTCAATGGGAATTTCCGTTTAATTAAAACTAATGGAACCTGGTTTATATTATGTCTCGTAAACTGTCTGTGGTGTGCCCAAGGTATATGAGTTTTGTGCCCTGCCCCTCCCCTGCCCTCCCCACCCCTCCCCGCCCCACCTCATTGTGCCAAGTATTTAGGATTTTTTTATTGAGTTTATCTTAATTATCTGTGGCATACCTAGAATATATATTAAATACCCCCTCCTCCTCCCCTCCCCTCCCCTCCCATTTCCCCTCTCCTGTCCCCTCCGTTAGGAACTAGGATTACCTAACATTGAGTTTTTCTTGGCTCTTTTTGTGGTATCCCTAAGACATATGACATCCGCCCCCCCCCCCCCCCCCCCCCATCCTAATATCTCTACCTTACTAAATCTTCCACCCCTTACACTATCCTCCCCCTTCCCCCTCCCAGTAAGGAACCGCAGCTCCAGGAGGGGTTGAGTGAAGGGGAGATATATAACATCACCCCCACCTTACTATATCCTCCACCCCATACTCTAACTCCCCCCCCCCCTCCTTTTCCAGTAGGAACCCCCGCACCTCCAGGAGGGGGTGAAGGTGAGGTGGAGGGCGGGAGAGGGCGAAGAGTAGTGGGTGTTATGATTCCGGATCTGACGGGAGATGAGATGGTGATGATCGAGGCAGGAGAGACAGGAGGCAGGAAGGAGGCTGGCAGGCAGGCAGTCGCAGGCAGGCGGGCGATGATGATGCCTATGCGACGCGACGGCTACGAGAGGACCTGCTTCGGCAGCGGCAGCGGCAGCACCTGTACCCGAAGCCAAGTCCCGAAGAGAGAGAGAGAGAGAGAGAGCTGCCGTTACTATGACAACTAGATCAATGCCTCCATTGTGTGAGAGAGAGAGAGAGAGAGAGAGAGAGAGAGAGAGAGAGAGAGCGAGAGGCACAAGAAGGGCCAGGAACAGCGTGTCGTATCGGCCCGTCCACGTTGTTGTCGGCTGCCTATTTTTTTTTTTTTCCGTCATTAATTGCCCTTTTGTTTTTGTTTTTTTATTTCGTCTGAATGGTCTGGTGTTTGTGAGGCTCTGAAAGATTATAATAATTATTGTGTATTAATTGTGTATACAATATATATAGGTTGTGGTGCCTTTGGATTGGTTATTAATTCATTCTATCGTCAAAAGTGTTGAAAATTATAGATGGGTTCAAGACGGTAAATCTCAACCTCAGGGACGTTACGTACCGTTTCCGAAGCTCGGACTGATGTTTACCGTCATTCAACATGTGTATAAGAAACGATAAAAACAGAGACTGCCCCCGGGCTGGAAGACGGCAAGTCAAATCGTCGATTATTTATGCCAGACTGTCGTTATTCGGAAAAAAATGTGGATATAAATGGAATTTTGTTATCAATCATCATCATCTTGAAAAGCGCCTCAGTGGCTTGGTCGGTACGGTGTTGGCGTGCCACCTCGGTGGCCGCGAGTTCGATTCTCGGACATTCCACTGAGGTGTGAGAGATGTGTAAATCTGGTGATAGAAGTTCACTTTCGATGCGGTTCGCAAGTCACGTCAAGCCGTGCAAAGTAAAAACACCATACAATGTAATACAATAATCACCTTGATTTAAATATCTATTTAGTGGTTGTACCGGGATATCAGTCGAGTTTCTGGAAATAAGAAGACAACTTAGGTAGGGACTGGCGTTCATTCTTATCCGAGGATGCTTAAAAATCAATGCATGCGTACGTACGAAACGAAAACTTAGCATGTACCTGTAAATGTTCACGTGCATATTCATAAATTTGCAAATATATATGTCGATGTGAATGTGCTTCTGTATGCAAACGACGGAAAAATACTTCCTGTCACGCGCAATCGTTTATAATATCGCAAACATGCAAAATCCATTTCTATATGCAAGCGTAGAGAATATTGCAAGTGTTTACATAAGGTCATTTTCTAGTTCGCAGTCGATGTCCCATTCAAAACTGAACACAATGGACTTTCCATAAGCTCTCGTTATTATACGACCCCCCCCCCCCCCCCTCTCTCTCTCTCTCTCTCTTTATCTCCCCTATTTAGTATCTCTCTCTCTCTCTCTCTCTCTCTCTCCTCTCTCTCTCTCTCTCTCTCTCTCTCTCTCTCTCTCTCTCTCTCCCTCCCGCTCCCCCCCCCCCCCCCCCCTCTTCAGCTCCTCCGGAAGCCCTTTTGTAGTCCTGTTGCTGCTTTACCCTGACGCTGCCTGGCGGGCCCGCAGGAGACGAAGTTGACGGATGATGGACGTATCCCATACGGAATGGGGTGGGGGGTCTTTGAAAGGACGTCCCTGAACGGGATCGCCTCCCTGTGTGGGATACCTGGGATGCCTCATTGTCAGACCGTATCTTTGTCTTTATTCCAGTTTTTTTTTCTTTTTTTCTTTTGGGGCGGGTTATGAATTGAAGGATTGAATCATATCTAGCGTTATAGGATAGAAAATTACCTTCAGGTACAAGAATTGAAGGATTGATTGGCGTTTTCTGGAATATGGCGAGAGATTGCTGTCTCGTACTTAGATTGAAGGATAGATTAGCATTTTTGGAATATGACGAAATATTGCCTAATCGTACGTGGATTGATGGACGTTTCTAGGAAAGAAAATAGCATTCTTGTACGCGAATTGAAAGATTGATTAACATTTTCTGGAATAGGACGGGAGATTGCTCTCCTCTCCATGGTTAGACGTTAGATACGCTCCCCTTCTTTGATGTTAAGACACTAATTTAGACTCAATACCTTTATATCTCGTATATGGAAATGCATAGTTCATGAAAGGTAGACCTATCTCTTACGGAACATGTGTAGAAGTGTGTCACTGCACATATGGATCTGGAAGGAAGTCCCCTGGCTGCATAGTTGTGGGAGGGTGTTTCCAGACTAGATAGCTATAAAAAGACATCCTCATAGGACATTAGCCTGGAAGAATGTTCCAGGGCGGAATATTTAGGCCTGGAATCTTACAATTGTATGTGATAAGGAAAAGGGCGGTGAGATCGTTTTGGCACAGGTTAAATATGGAAGGAAGTTCCATTGTGGGGCTGGTCTAGGAGGATGTTTCTTTGTAGTATAGGCCTCATAAGGATATCACTGTGTGTGTGATAGGTCTGAAAGGAAGTCACTTTATAGCTAGATCTGGAAATTTAGGAAGATACCTCAGAAAAGGTTTTGCTTTTAGAGGAAAGTCTTGAAAATTAAGAGAAATTTTCTTGTCTGTCGGAGAGTCCTGGCGTGGGATAGATATTGAAGGATATCTCCTTTTTTCTGGTAGGCCTTGCAGGATGTCCTAAAGGATAGACTACGTACTTTCCAAAGACTTGGAAAGGCGTTTTCTTATGCATTAGGTCTGGAAAAATGTTTTCTCATGGCGTAGGCCTGGAAAGGTGTTTTCTTATTGGTTAGGCCTGGAAAGACGTTTTCTTATGGGTTAGGTCTGGAAAGATGATTTCTTATGGATTAAGCCTGGAAAGACGTTTTCTTATGCGGTAGGTCTGGAAAGACGTTTTCTCATGGGTTAAGTCTGGAAAGATATTTCCCTGTTTTAGGCATAGAAAGATGTTTTCCTAATGGGTTAGGTGTGGGAAGATGCTTTCTTATGGAATAGGTCTGGAAAGACGTTCTCTCACCGAAGGCTCTGGAAGGGCGGCCGGGAAAAGGAGATGTCTGGGCCTGGAACCCGGGTACTTTATCAACTGGTCACGTCTCTTCGTCTGCTTTTGTGAATTAGTGGATTTTGAGGTGAAATTATGCTCTTTTGGAAGGTGGTTATTACTATAACATTATTTTTATTGCTGTGAAGTTTAAAGGAAAAGTTCTATTGTGTTGTTGATTAATCCTTTTGTTCTCCAATACGTGCGTAAAGTCCTTTTATAAAACTTGATTGTTATTGATGATTATATATATTACAGATTATTGTTTTTGGAAGATGATTGTTTTAAAATGGAATTAGGCAAAACTTTTTATTGTAAGTAGTCAGTGTGTGAATGCTTGCTGCAGGTACAGTGAAAAATAAGTGTATATTTTGTTAATTGTATAATGTACACTAGTCGTTGCCTTAGTGCAGTAGTAAAAATCTACTGTTATGCTTCCTTTGTAGAAAACTACTGAGGTAAATGCTACCGTTGCGCTTCATTTGACCCTCTTCCCTCTCATGCCAGATTTATCCAAATAAAAATGTTTGTTTTTGCCCGAGCTACGTGTTTCAGGACTCACTCCATCGTTTAGCAGTTAATATTTGATGCTCCATAAAAAATATTCACGACGTGCTTGGTTGGCCGTTATCATCAAAGTTTCTTTTTAAATATAGTGAATTTTGGATTCAAAATTTTTTTATATATATATGCTGGAGGTTAAACGTTCTAATGGTTTTTTCGATGGAGCTCTTGATTTGGTCTTTTAACGAAGTCTATAAACTTGAACATTGTTTTAGATTTAACAATTTATTTTAAATGATATCTTTTAAGGCTTATTACTAGTTGGATTGGCAGTGGGTTAAATTTTTGTAGTTTAGACTTTTACTGAACTATTTCTGAAAGTTTCGTTTAGATTAGTTTTAAAAGGGAAATGTGCAGAACATATCGCCGATATTCACCGTTTTTGAAGAATGTGAACATTATATATATATTATATATATATATATATATATATATATATATTATATATATATATATATATATCTATATCTATATATTATCATCACGTTTTATATACTTCGTGATCAAGTTATTCAGCGGCGTGGTTGGTATGGTATTAGCGTCTCACCTCGGTGCTCGGCCATTCCATTGAGGAGTGAGAGATGTGTATTTCTGGTGATAGAAGTTCACTCTCGACGTGGTTCGGAAGTCACTTAAAGCCGTTGGTCCCGTTTGCTGAATACCACTGGTTTCCATGCAACGTAAAAACACCATACAAACAAAGTATATAATATATATATACATATATTATTATAAATATATATATTATATTATATATATATATATATATATATATATATATATACAAAAGTAACATTCATACAGCCCTGTGATTCAAATTTAGCTGTATTCTACGGATAGACTGCACATGTGTCTGTGAATGAAGAAAGGTTCCCCCCCCCCAAAAAAAAAAAAAAAAAAAAAAAAAAAAAAGTTCTGATACGTTTGTATGCAAAAACCACACGAAGGGGGTGGGAAATAAAGAGAGAATGAGGAATAAGGAAAAACATTGGACATAAAGGAGGACTCGTACCTCATAAAGAAATGAGTAAGGAAACGAGGGGACAAGGAGCTTTCAAATGTTCCTTAATTGCAGGAGATGGACTTGAAATGTGTTTTGTAATCCCTGTGGAGGTGAGGGGAAAAGCGTAGTTTTTTTCCCCGTTTTATTTATTGGATTAATTTCTCGCTTTCTTGACTCAGTTGTAAAACTTGAATTCTCTCTCTCTCTCTCTCTCTCTCTCTCTCTCTCTCTCTCTCTCTCTCTCTGTCGACTATGGCGTATCGCTTTTAGCTAATAGCGAAGGCTCACGGGTTCGTTCCCGGGAGGGGGCGAAGCAGCTGTCTGGTTTCTGGAAAACTCGAGTGTGTGACTGTTGTTGACCTGAGCGATGATCAGGGGGGTGGGGGTGGGGGGCTCTGAATTTGGCACATCTCTCTTAGTAACTTTTGCCTCAGTGGCTGCTGTTTGTGTTTCTGTTTGATTGCCCGTCCCGTCGGCGTACAGTATAAGACATACTTTATCGCACAATAAAATGAAATGCATTATATTGTTTAATGCCTAATACCCTATCAGGTGTTTGTTCGTAATTTACGTAAATAGTTTTGACTGAAGTTTGTTATTGTTTCCCCCTCGCCCACACGGGGGCAAGTTACGGCTTTTATCGGCATGACTGCGAGAGAGATAAAAAGGGTACTGGGGAAGAAAGCGAAGTACCCAATTAGGCTTATCTGTGCGGGGTTGAAAGAGTCCCGTAAAGATAGGCATTAGAGCAAGTCTTGCTTCCTCTCTCTCTCTCTCTCTCTCTCTCTCTCTCTTCTCTCTCTGTGGGGAATCGATAGTGTGTTTCGTGTTTCATTGGCGCTGATAGCGTCTTGTTAGACTCGCGGGGGAACGGAAAGGAAAATAGATTATTTAATTTTTTAAGTCTTCAAGATAACCTGAATGAAGTCACCGTCTATAAGCTTGCGGGAAGGTCAGTTTAGAATTTCTTAACTCCCAAGTCGGTGATTTATATAAAGTGTGTAGAAGGTCAACAGTAGCTGTTGATTGCATCATTCTGTTATTGACGGTTGTTATTTTATAGAGAGAGGAAATCTGTAGGTGTTAAAAGGCTGTTTTTGTTTTCTCTCTCTCGGAAAATTTCATGATGGGAAGGAAAAACTTTGGGAATATTTGTAATAATTAAAGATATTTCCTACTTACTTTATTGCTCCTTCTTTTAAGACCTGGTAATTCGCGCAGATTCCGATTAAGTTAATTGTTCGATGAAAAGTAAACATCTTTCTCTTTGAATTTTAGTTTTCTGTAAAAGAAAACTGTTGAAATGGCGTCTAGTCTGTCCGTCCGCCCTCTGGTCTTGAAAACGAACTGAGGCGCCGCTAGAGGGCTCTACTTCAGTAGTTTTTAATTTAAGAAAGGTTTAAAGTTAACCATGATCGTGAGTCTGACACCGCAATAGATCCAACAACACAGGCCACAACCGGCCTTTGGCTGAAAGTTTCATGGTACATGGCTGAGAGTTTCACACAGCTTTATACGCTGTACAGAAAACTCGATCGCGCCGAAAAAACTTCGACAATTGTTACTTTTTAGAGCTGTTAAATCAGCTTAGTGGTCTGGTTAAACTAAGATATATTTAACTTTCCCCAGGATCCTGGCCTTCGAATACCTCTTGGCAATATGGATATACCCTCTCAAGCATACTGACAGCCACACAATGCTCTAAACCATCCTTAGTTTCAGCCCCCTCTCTTATCCGGGCTTATGACTGACACACACGCTTAAGGCATGAGTAGTAGTAGTCTAAGGACGTATGGGGCTTGTAATGACCCATAAACCTTCGGGAAAATCAATAGGGCTATAAATTTTCCACCGCGATGGCGCCGTAAATCTCCGTTCCGAGTTGAGGCACCAGTAAATCCTCGGAGGACGTAGTTATGGATGCGTAATTCTTTGGACAAGGTAAAATGGTTGTTTAGATCTTCGGGCATAGTTAGTATGCCGTAACTTCCTAGACGCATTTCGAGATTCATAAATAGCGGGCCAGAAGTTATGACGTTTTAGATCTCGAAGGAGACAGTTATGCAGTTGCAAGCGGCTCATTTTGTTGAGTGCGCTTGTGCGCGCGCACGTGGACATGGTGGGGGAGAAAAAGCTATACTTAATGAGTAAATAATTTGCAGGAATTTATGAATAGCACGTGAAATATGCCAAGACATTTCTTAGTGAGTAAAGCGTGCTAGGTAATGCTGTAGATGTACTGACTCCGGTTCATAGTATCAAGTCACTCGGTCATGAGGACCCGACTTTTAATCACAGTCGAAATGTGAAATCAGTTCTTCTTCTTCTTCTTCTTCTTTTTTTCTAGTTACGACAGATTGATGATTTAGTATCCTGGTGAGCAGAAGAGGAACACATGTGACAGGTGTCATTTCGGTTACTGTTGGTGGTTTTGCAGCTGTTGTTCCTCGTTAAGTGCATTTGTGTGTGTGTGTGCGCGCGCGCGCGCGCGTGTTTTGATGATGTCACACGTCGGGAATGGCCTCACTTCCCGCTGTTGCTGTCGCTTCACCCAGTGGATGCTAGGTGAGGGGAGTCTCTCTCTCTCCTCTCTCTCTCTCTCTCTCTCTCTCTCTCTCTCTCTCTCTCGTGTGAGGATTGAGATGAATGGCACTGTTTAATGAAAGGGGTCAGCTTATTGTATAAATTTGTATTTTTTTTTATTCACACGTTCATCTTTTACTTAGCATTAAGACTTGTCCTGATTCGTACCAGTTAATAGTCTTGCTTTGCATCGCGATTCATGGCGGCATTGCAATTCTGCCATAACGCTGTATACAAAAAAAAAAAAAAAAAAAAAAAAAAAAAAAAAAAAAAAAAAAAACAAAAAAAAAAAAAAAAAAAAAAAAAAAAAAAAACTCGCCCGGCACGCCTGCAATTTTGCTAAGGCATCGCAACTCGTTAGCCAATGTCATCCATTAACCAACCGCCTTTCAGCCAGGCACTGAAATACACAGTCCTCCAAGTGTAGTTATAAGAAACTGGGTCCTGCTTCTAAGGGCGATTCTTGCCTCGAGGATCAATGTTCTCTTAGACCTTATTGAATTCGAGGACGCATGTGTTGCGCGCTCTAGGAATGCTTGATTGATCTCCGATGGCCTGAGGGCATGTGTCCGTGATTTGTTGGCGAGGGATTGTCACCTGTTGAAATCACACCTGTGCGGTTTCATAATGGGTAATGGATTGCATTGGTGGTGTGTTGTTGTTGCAAATTGATTTTGTTATGGTTATTTCTAAAGGTCTAGGCGACGAAAACAACAACAAGAACAGCGTTAATGATGCTGATATCTAGATAACAACAGGAATAGTTCTAGATGTGCTATTCGGTGGTTCCGTATCAGGTTAGTAAGCATTTGCATATATATATATATATATATATTATATATATATATATATATATATATATAAATTGTATTAACCACAGTGTACTTTTTAACTTCTCCAATTTTTTACTTCTTTTGGATGCTCTTGTAGGTACAAAGCATTAGATCCTAATGAAGAATTCGAGAAGATAAGAGTGCATTGTTGTTGCTACAATTACCTAATTATCTGTAAAGAATGACTGGTAGAATATATATATATATTATATAATATATATAATAGTTTGTATGTATGTATATACATACGTTTTTCATTTGTATTCACAGAGTCTGTATTAAGCACTGAATCCTACCAAGGTCTTGCAACCATCTACGTAGTGAGGGTCTTTCATTCATTGGAGAGCAAAAGTTTGTTTATGTTGCAGGGAGTTTAGAAAAGTCATTCAGACGTTTACCCAGTAATAATAAACTCCCAAGCCCTCTCATTCATATGCTCTCTCTCTCTCTCTCTCTCTCTCTCTCTCTCTCTCTCTCTCTCTCTCTCTCTCTCTCTCTCTCTCTCTCGACGGTGGTGGGGATTCTCCCCAACGATTGGTCATCCCCATAGTTTATTTCTGTGCACGTTTTGGAATCCTCGGATGAATGAGTTGGGAAGGTCGGACTTCCTCTCTCTCTCTCTCTCTCTCTCTCTCTCTCTCTCTCTCTCTCTCTCTCTCTCTCTCTCTCTCTCTCTCTCTCCACGCAGTGGAAATTTGCAATGCAAGTTAATCGTCTTATAAGCTTTTTCCGTATGAATATTTGCACGGTATGAATAATAATGAGACCCAGGGTATCCGAGAGAGAGAGGGGGTGGTTCTACGTATGTGAATATTTTTCACATCACGCACCTATTGCGAATATTTGCCTGAGTTATAAGAGTAAATATGAAGACTTGTCACTACCCGAAACTTACAGCACAGTATTCATAAGGCACCGTAGCCTCAACGAGCCAGACAAGAAACGTTTAATTCTCAAACTCTGGGAAGGCTCATCTTTATAAAGGAATGAACCAGCAAGAGTTTCAAGGTAAAATACAAATGCGGCAGTGTTACCTGTAGTTCAGAATACCGAAATGCAGTAGTGACCTGTATTTCAGAATACCGAGATGCAGGAGTGACCTGTATTTCAGAATACTGAGAAGCAGGAGTAACATGTAATTCGAAATGAGAAGCAGGAGTAACCTGTATTTTAGAAATTGAAAAGCAGGAGTAACCTGTATTTTAGAATACCGAGATGCAGGAGTGACCTGTATTTTAGAATACAGAGATGCAGGAGTGACCTGTATTTTAGAATACTGAGATGCAGGAGTAACCTGTATTTTATAAATTGATAAGCAGGAGTAACCTGTATTTTATAAACTGATAAGCAGGAGTAACCTGTATTTTAGAATACCGAGATGCAGGAGTGACCTGTATTTTAGTATACTGAGAAGCAAGAGTACCTTGTATTTTAGAATTCTGAGAAGCAGGAGTAACCTGTATTTTAGAATACTGAGAAGCAGGAGTAACTGTATTTTAGAATGCTTAGGTACAATAGTAACCTGTATTTTAGAATACTGAAAAGCAGGAGTAACTGTATTTTAGAATGCTTAGGTACAATAGTAACCTGTATTTTAAAATACTGAGGTGCAGGAGTAACCTGTATTTTAGAATGATTAGGTACAATAGTAACCTGTATTTTAGAATACTGAGGTGCAGGAGTAAACTCTATTTTCGAAGGTTTAGTGCAAGTGTAACCTGCATTCACGAAGCGGCAATTACAAAACTTTTACCTCTCACTCTTTCTGAAGTGAACGTTTCTTGACAGAGGCCGAGGGAAACGAGTCGGAGAGCAAACAGAAGCACTAAAACATTTGCGAGAACAGCGCCAGGATTACACAGAACAATGCATCTTCGACGCGACAATTACGAAACGTTTAATTCACTCTCCCACGAAAAACGTTTCTTTGCCAAGGCTTTAAACAAGCGGAGTGGCAGCAGGAGGAGGAGGGTTTGTTGACGTACAACAAACATCATTAAAGTTTTCTTTTTTCCTCGAAGACCCTCTTCAATCTCGGGGCGCAAAGAACGTGGCCGCGCCCCCCCCACCCCCCCCCCCCCCCATCCCCTCCCCACATTCCAGAGGCAGCATGGAAGGCGGTACACAGAGACAATTATATTCTGTAACGTTGTTAAGTGGGATATATACGTAACTTTCGGACGTCTCTCGTCATTTAGAACGTCACTCAAGCCAGGGGAGAGAGAAAATGCTTCTCTCTTTTGTCATGCAAATTAGGATAACATTTATTGCCTCATTACGAGAACGCTTGCTACCCATTTACTTTAACGTTTATGTGGAGTTTGACGGATGGGGGGCACCTTATGCTTTTGCCCCCTTCACCACCATCCCCTCTAACCCCTCCCCCTTATTATTTTTCTTATTTGCAGATTTATCTGAAACAAGAAAATTTAAGCCAACATTACCTCCCGTTTATGTTGACGGATGAAGGGGGTCATCTTATGCTTTTGCCCCCCCCCCCTCTAACCCCCCCCCCCATTTTTTTTTTTTACAAAATTATCTGAAGTAAAAAAAAAAAACTAAAAATGCAAAGCGAATTAACACGGAAATCTGTAATGAATAAAATGGACTTAACATTGTATATAGCGTTAGATATAAATTTTGCTTTGATATGATTAAGAAAAACCCCATGTACAGATATTCGTAACGTGATTGGTAAAACATACAGAACCAAAATTTTCCTCTTTAGAAAAATCTGGAGTAAAAGTATAATTTGTTAAAATTTAATGTATTCAAAAAACATCTTCAAACCTTTATAAAATGGGATGAAATGTACGTCAGTGTGACCTAAGGTTTATTCTGTTAAGAAATCTTTATGGCAACGAAAAAGTAAAGTAACAGTATTGAGTCTATAGAAAACAAAAAGTAAAGTAAGTGTCGAGTCCGTTTATCTCGTTCCCAGATCATCATCACCAATTGGATAGGAATGTAATCTTATCGGAAGAGGTGGCCGTTAGCACCTATTGTTTTTCTTAAACCTATCTCCGATCTATTTCCACTTAGGCCTATGCGTGATTGGCTACAGATGCCCTGTACATAGAAGTACGCTGGTTGACTCACTCATGCCATCTGTCTACCTCTTGGATGTAAATTTTTTTCTTAAATTTTATGTGTGATAATAATAATAATATATATTTTTGTTTCTTCCAATTGCTTATTCTCGTCTACACCAGGTCAGTCCCGTAGGGGGTTAGTGTCGCAACCCACGTGTTGCACTGTAAGCATTACTTAAGGTTCTGTGCCGCGTCCCTTCGGCCCCTAGCTGCAACACCTTTAATTCTTTTTACTGTTCCTCCGCTATGCAGATTCTTCCATCATACTTGCCACCCTCTCCTAACAATTTTTGTTTAGTGAAAGTGTGAGGTTTTCCTCGTGTAACACCTTTAAGCGTAAACTTTGATCTCTTTCATTTCCATGTCAGCCCTGAATGGCCTCATAGGTCCCAGTGCCCGGCCTCTGCCCTATATATTATGTTGCACTGCATTCCACACCAGGTCAGGTTATACTCTTCGGGCACAAGCCCATTTAATCTTAAACTAACCCAAGATTCTTATGCTTTGCCTCTCGGGTCTTATTGTGACCTACACGGATTTCGTTTACGACCCCTGGTGTGTGTGTGTTGCAAGTTTTAGTAGATATTTTTATGGAGGTCATTCATTCATCCAAGTTCGGAATTGGTATGGAATGGGTAAAATCTTAAATCAGAACCGAGCCTCTATACTAGGTTTCCGTACAAGATACGAAAAGAAATGTTTATGGATTTTGGCCTTGGAAACAAAAAATACCGTTGATGGCAATTATCAAAGCTCCACCCATCGCCCATTCTTGGTCGTAAACATTCATTATCTCAATTAACCTTTCCCGTTTTGAATTGGTTATGAAGTGGTGTGGTGAGGCGCGTGTCTAATTCCCTTGGGAAGGCGAGATGGTGGTGGTGTAGGCCTCTTGTGCTCCTGGTGTGTTTGAGAGAGGAGAGAGAGAAAGTCAAATATAATGTTTTGCATTCTTACACTAGTGTGACTCAGTTGCTACTCATCTCACACCGAACGTCACTTGAAATTGTTAAATTGTACCACCATTTATTCCGGGGGTTGAGATTGCATGCCCAGTATAATAGAATTGGCATCAGGGGATATTGCCACCCTTTTTTGTTAGAAGTGTCGCGAATATGACGAAAAATATTTCATTCGTCCCAGATATTTGAAATGAAAGTTAAAAGTTGAATTCTGATCTGTGATAAAGGTTTTCAACATTTAGCCAAAGAGAGAAAGGGTGGTGAAGTAATTCTTTGAAGACAACGACGAGATGTTTAGAACTTTCTAAATGTGTGAGTGAACGAAACTGAGATTTAAAAAAAATGCTCTGAAATGTACGAATAATAAATAAAATTAAAACTAAGAGTTAGAAATGGATTCACTTTAAAAATGGACTAGAGATGAACTCCCTCCTGAAGAAATTAGATCTTGATAAACACACTCCAAAAATTGAAAATTTACTGTAAAACTCTCAGTGGTCTGGTTAAACTTTGATAACATAATAATACAGTAAAAACGCAATCCAATAGTTGAGAATTTATTGTAAATTATATCTTGGTTAAACACAATCAAATAATTGGGAATTTAAATTCGTACAGTTGTGAAGTTGAATTCTCGATGAGATGACATCTTCAGTAGAAGAAAAAATCCCGACTAGAATTCCTTGAACACGAGGGAAATTCCTGCTAGGTTTGGATGAAGAGGTTAGTTAGAAATTCCAAGTAGAAAATGATATTCTGGCTATGATAATCGCTAGTTTTGGTTAGCAATGGAACTGGTTTTGAATGCTGTTAAGTAGAACATTATAATGATGATAAAAATAATGTAAGAAGTAGTCTTTGCTGAAGCTTTTTTTTTTTTTTTTTTTCCCTCAGAATTGCGAAGTTAAATAATGAAATGAAAAAAAAAAACGTTAAATTTACATAAAAATAATCCGTAAGGTAATAATAATAATAATAATAAGAATAACAGTAAGAAGAAGAAAGTCTATGTTGAAACTATATTTTTGCTCAGAATTACGAAATTAAATAATGAAATGAAAAAAACGTAAAATTTACATAAAAATACTCCGTAAGGTAATTAGTGTTTCGTTAGATGCTGACCATTTCTGTTCACACCACGAAAATGAGTGGATGCAGACGCCGAATACGCTTGTATAATTACCTACTACTATGGCGAGGCTATTACTCCCGCGTAGAATTAATTGCTTATTAATGGCCTAGGTCACGTATGCCGGTTATTAATTGGTTTGCGTGAATGTATTACATATTTAGCACCCCTACACATTCTTGCGCGCGCACGCGGTTTATTCATTGGTAATCAGGAGCCTATGCGCTCTCGCAAACGAATAATCATTTATAATTGATTATTGGCATATCATGCGCACTTGCGTATTCTTAATTAGCGTTTGGTTCCTCATTATCAATAAAGTATAATATGCGCAGGTTATTTAAATTCTCTCTCTCTCTCTCTCTCTCTCTCTCTCTCTCTCTGTATATATATAATATATATATATACACACACAGAGAGTAATTGTCCAGCCTACAGACTATAAACTAATGCTTTAAATTTTCCACGAGTATAAAATTCCTCAGTAGTAAATTAAAGCAACAAGTCCCTTCGTAAACTCCGCTCTCTGTCCATCTTAAATGCGTAGATAAGTCCCCATTACATTGAAGGAAATCGTTTGCCTCCTCCTCCTCCTCCTCCTCCTCCTCCTCCTCCCTCCTCCTCCTCCTCCTCCTCCTCCTCCTCCTCCTCCTCCTCCTCCATGACAACGACGTACATCCATCCTGCTCTTAAAGCTCACTGAAGCGGATGTTGGATAAACGAAATACATCCTCTGCAACACGTAGGGAACGCGCAGGGGTCGTGGGTGGATGACTTCTGGGGCGGGTTAAAGGTTACAGGCAGGTCAGGTTATTTTGAGGGGAATATATATAAATATATAAGACAAAGAGAAGGAGAATGAGGTAGACTTTCAGGTCAGTAAACCAAATGGCGTGGAAACGTAAAATTGATGTTATTGTTACTGCACTCTAGAGTCAATTATTTTCTTGTGTACTTGTGTCTTTTAGTGTTGTGAAAAGGTTATTGTGTCGGCTTTGTCAGTTCGTCCGCACTTTTTCTGTCCGCCCTCACATCTTAAAAACAACTGAGGCTAGAGGGCTGCAAATTGGTATGTTGATCATCCACCCTCCAATCATCAAACATACCTAATTGCAGCCTTCCAGGCTCGGTAGTTTTTATTTAAGGTTAAAGTTTGTCAAAATCGTGCGTCTGGCAACAATATAGGCCATGCCACCACCGGGCCGTGGTTAAAAAGTTTCATGGGTCGCGACTCATACAGCATTACACCGAGACTACCGAAAGATAGATTTATTTTCGGAGGCCTTGATTTTACGATGTGCAGAAAACTCGATTTCTCTGAAGAAACTTCGGCATATTTTTTACTTGTTTATTTTGTCAACAATGCGTATGAAAGGTCTCTATATTTGTGTATGTATTTAAAAACACATGTGAGAATTTCTCTGATATGTATAATGCAGATTAAATCGAAGTTAAAACACACACACACGTACGTACGTACGTATGTCCTTCCCGACCCCAGGTACGTTACCTGCCGTTCCGAAGCTTAAGACCAAAGTATCCAATCACTTTAGCGTGAATGATTCTATAGCGGGCAGAGGAGTAGATAACTGACTACACGGAAGTAGTCCGTCGCTGTAAAGGAAAGTCAAATTAAATGATAAATTGAACAATATAAATAACAAGTAAAATTGAAATAGGATAAACACTATAATTAAAATCTGAGACTCGATGTGAGCCCGACCAATAAAAAAAGAATATGCACGTTATTTCAACTTTCTGAACTTCGAAAGTTTTTAAGTTTGTAAATAGAAGGTCGTTCCATAATTTGGTCACAACTGAAACATAACTCCAGGAAACTGGAAAACGAAGATCCAACAACATATATTATATGCCCCACCTCAAAATATAGTAAATTACCGCAAAGAAATAAATCTGTTTTAGATGATATAACATCTTATAATTTCATAAAGTTATACAGTAAGCACTGAATGGCCTTTGATGCCCCAGTGCTTGGTGTTAAAACCAAACTTTGTAAAACCAACTAACCAATCCAGTATGTGGGTGATTGGCGCCTCAGTGGTGTGATGGTTATGGTCTTGGCCTGCCGCCTCGGTGGCCGCGAGTTCGATTCTCGGGCATTCCATTGAGGGGTGAGAGAAGTGTATTTCTGGTGATAGAAGCCCACTCTTACGTGGTTCGGAAGTCAAGTAAAGCCGTTGGTCCGTTTGCTGAATAACCACTGGTTCCATGCAATGTAAAAACACCATACAAATAAACAAACAGACTGATTACCATTTACATATTCGTTGCTGAGACCAAGTGGGAATGCCTGAGGGAGTAAGTGAATGAAGAAAACAATTGTCACGAACCTCACAATCGCCCGGAGTTCAGTGGGAATTACTGGAGGAAATTAGGTGTATTTGAAAAGTCATTGTATATTCCCGCTTGCAATGGGATCAGAGGTTAATCGTGTGTGATCTTCCGTACTCGTCAATGTCACTTGACTCGGTTTTAGCTTAGTTATCGTAGTTCCCCCCGCCACCGGGGCTTAGCTTGTATTTTGACTGCAGTGATAGCAACTGGAGAATAGGTTCCAGATCTTCGTTCCTTGAATGAACTATATTGAGTTATTGAGTCCTGTTAATTGACACTTTTATTGCATAGTTATCGTAATAACACCCCCCCCCCACTTGTATTTTGACTGCAGTGATAGCAACTGGAGAATAACTACCAGATCTGAGTTCTTTGAATTAACAATTTTGTTTAAAGCCGTAAGTTTCTACTATTATGCCGATATCAGCCCAGATAAAACAAAAAAAAGTTAAGTTTTTATGTACTTTTAGCACCCTTGTCTTGAAAGATGCCATAAATTACTGGTTTAAAGAATATGTCATGATGTGGCCTGTAAGCTACTTGAGTTAGACTGAAAATGAGTGGTAATAGGTCTTGATGAACGTGATAATTGGATTTAAGGGTCGGAATTTTCCTAACTAGATGGCTGTAGTCGGTGCTTAATTTGTTTTCATGTTGATAAGACTTGAATGGGTATCCTTGTGTCCCTTGTAACAAGTAGGAGAACATGAAATAGTGACCCGATGTCAGGTTAGTTCTTGGCAAGGCATCCCATCTATATATATATATATATATATATATATATGTGTGTGTGTGTGTGTGTGTGTGTGTGTGTGTGTGTAACTTTTTAGCGTTTTCAAATTAACAGATTTTGTGTTGTATTTGTTATTGCATTATCAAAATTTATATCGAAGTAACTTTGGTTATTCAGATTATATTAGGTAATTTCTTGAAGAATCAATTTCTCCCCCCTGGAGAAATCACTGTGTCCTCTGGGAATCAGTTGATACGTAGTTCTGCAAGACGGCGTGCAGCAAGCGACGCCATCAATTAAAACCAGAGATAACATGCGTGATGTAAATGAGGCTAGATTGCAAATTGATCTCCAGAGTTGTAGCTGTGAAGTTCATTGCCGACCCTTTCTTTCTTTCTTTCTTTCTTTCTTTCTTTCTTCTTTTTTTTTTTTTGCTGTTGCAAGCTGGAGTCTTGCTGGTGTTTGTTTTTATTATCATTATTTTGTTGAATGTAAAGGATGCTGGCCATATGTCTGTCCTCAAATAGATGCATGTGCGTTGTCTCTGCGTTGTCTCTGAATAGTCTGGGAACTTCAGAAATGATTCGTACACTTGACGCTGATCAAATCAGAGCGGTGAGGAATGTGGATCAAGTTTTCCTATTTTGTCAATGTGCATTTTTGCATTTATTTGGCTATATATATATATATATATATATATATATAATATATATATTATATATATATATATATATATATATATATATATATATATGTGTGTGTGTGTGTGTGTGTGTGTGTGTGTATGTATGTATGTATATGTATTGGGTCAAAATCGTTTCTCGCTGTCTCGATTAGGAAATGGTTCTCAAAGTTACGTGAACAGTTAACGAAAGATCGTTGATAAATTTGAACAAATTTCTTCTGAGGAATCGTGCATTGACTGAGTAGGAACAAATCGTCCGCAGAGCCTCTACGTACCCGTTAAACTCTTCCAAGCGATGTTATTCAGATAGACTTCAGTTGAGCGAAAAGGTTTGGCAAGTATGTCTTCACATGCTGAAGGATCGTACATACACGCGCCTTTGTCGCACAGACCCCGACCCGACTTTTTGTTTTGTCCACTTGTTCCTGTCTGTGTCCCTTGTGTTATTCCTCTTTTTTTAAACAATTTATCGTTAGCTTGGTTGTCTCAGTGTCTTACTAGTTTTTCTGCTGGGCAGCTGAAGCGAGCGTCTTGAACTCTGTCAGTTGTGAGTGTGTGAAGTGAGAGAAGCTTCCGGATGTTAAGTATCAGTGCTCTGAAAGTTTCTCTCAGTTCCTCAGTGGGAGGATTGTCACGTAGGGAAAGCTTTCAGGATATCTGGAGGTCAGTTTGATTTAGTTATTTCGATTATTATAGATGACGCAAGACTGGGAGTTTTTAAAATGTGATTCCGTTTCGTTTAGTTATTTCAAAATCTGAGGTTTCAAGAATTGAATTTTCAAATTCTATCGATATATGTATATATATTAAATATAAGACTATATTAATATTATATATATATATTATATATATATACACACAAACATAGACATACACAAATTATATATATACGTATGATTGTCTTAAACTATATATATATATATATATATATATATATATATATATATATATATATATATATATAATATACATATGATTGTCTTAAACTTTTAATTGCACCCATTGTTTATGCTTGTTTGGGAAGGTTACTCATCTTCCAGGTGTGTCGGATTCTAGGTACTAATCTCTCTATAATCCCTATCTGTCAGTTATACGAATCTTCTTGTATTGTCTTTTTCCTCTTGTATGTCAGTTTCTGCTTAGTAAAGGAACGTTTAAACATCGAAAGGTCTCGCGGATAATCCGTCGTTTATTTTCCTTCGTGGCATATATCTTTATTTTATGGATTTATCACGATCCTAACTTTCGTGATTCAGTTATACATATATATATATATATAATATATACACACATACATATATATATATATATATATATATCTATATACACAATAATATATAATATTATATATATATACATATACACACATATATATACATATACACATACATACATGCATATACACATACATACACATCGCCATTTGTCATCGCATCCAAGGGCGTGTTTATTTTGTCTGCATCAATGAGTACGTGCGTTACATGTTTATATACGCCTTTGATGGCCCAAAGCGTGAAATTCTCTAACGTTATGCACCTCTGTATGAAAAATAAATGTACCTGCAATTCATTTATGTTGGCAGTAGAGTTGTACGGCAAAACTTCGCCATTGGTCGGTGCTTCCACTTTAAATTCTCTCTCTCTCTCTCTCTCTCTCTCTCTCTCTCTCTCTCTCTCTCTCTCTCTCTCTCTCTCTCTCTCTCTCTCAAAATTCCCCATTGCTGCTCTGGATGCATTGCATGCGTGTCTGTATCAATGCGTTGCTGCTGTTAAGGGCGTATTATCTCTCTCTCTCTCTCTCTCTCTCTCTCTCTCTCTCTCTCTCTCCACCCTGAATATGTGTAGTATTGATTATGTTTTTTTTTTTCTCCGTGCGATTGAGATGCTGTTTTCAGAATGTAGGTGGGGTGGTTGCAGTGTCGAGTGTATTTTTAGAAATTCCTTTGACGTAATACTGATATTCGGTTAGTTTTCTCTAGATTTTCAAGTTTTGCCGTTTATTTTTTTATTGGTTGGCTGGCGTTAATAAGTATATATGAATGTGCTTAGTTATATATATATATATATATATATATATATATATATATATATATATTATATATATATATATATATATATATATAAAACTGAATGCCATTGGTAAATGATAGGCAGAAATCTTTACCTGTGATATTCGTTTATATAATGGAGTCACGTGCGTCTACTGTGATTTATTAAAACTCTCTCTCTCTCTCTCTCTCTCTCTCTCTCTCTCTCTCTCTCTCTCTGCGCGCGCCTTTGTAACACTGAAAAAAAATAGTTATTAGTTGATCGTTACATAAAAAGCCGCCTTCAGCTTATCAAAGGATATTTGTTTAATGCGGTTTTAATTGTCGCTCTCTTTCGTAATGTCATAGTTTTTATAGTGTGTATTTATTAACCGGAAAACATAGTTTTTAGAGTATATTCACTAACTGGAAACCTGCCATCAGAAAAAAATTAAGTTTGTCCTCTTGTAATTTTCGGAAATGCTTCCATTTCATATATGTGCCCTTTTTTCGGAAATGCTTCCTTTTTTTAATTCAGACTTATGTAAGTTTTTTTCTTTTTGGAATTTTCTGGAATGCTTCTATTTCATACTTTAGTGTTTTTTTTCATTGGTATTTTCGGAAATGCCATAAGTTTTTTTTATTTTTTGGGTTTTCAAACTTCCATTTCATACTTTTTTTTCCGGTTGAGACGCACAGGTTTCGTGAGAAGAGCCCTTTTAATTATATGTAATTTCATTACTGCGAGATTGATGCCGCTTCGAGCAGTGTCGTGTTCCATTCTGGGCAGCGTTATTTTGGGGTTTCTCTGCAATTAGGGGAATTTGCATGGCGGCTTTCTGTTTCAGACGATAATATGCGTGCACATACTAACTGAATGCACTCACACATGCATACACATACATAGAACCACGCGCGCGCGTGCATATACACAAAGACCTAGTATATGTATGTATATGCATGTGTGTATGTATATATATATATATATATATATATATATATGTGTGTGTGTGTGTATGTATGTAATGTATGTATGTATGTATGTATGTATGTATAAAGTCAGATGAAACACTTATAGTATACCGAGTGTGTCACTTTCCCTGGTGTATATTTGTACATATACATAAAAAACATAAATATATTAATAGATAATGAGGAGCATAAATTTGACCAAACTCGCTGTATATAATTGGCGAAGATGTTTTCTTGAAAGCTATTCTCCTCAAGTGATGAATTTCCTCAAGTTAGTAGACCGTAGACACTGTCTAATTAGAGTAGTGGGCTGTCCCAACAGACAAAAAAAAATATACTTATTATATATATATATATATATATATATATATATATATATATATATATATATATATAAAGTGATTTAGTATACGGAGGAGACGCTCTGATCCGCACTGAAGTGTAACCAGGCAACTGACAGTTGCATGTAATTGTTATTTGTCACGGCCGTCATGGCCCCGAGTGGGTGTTTGGGTAGTCCTTGTTACACGAGAGAGAGAGAGAGAGATTTAATTATCTTTTCTGTACAGATTAGGTTGTTCGTCGGTGATTGTTTTTATTCGGTTTTTTACAGCGAGGGACGTTGACATCATTTATGTTTTGATTATATTGTATTTTGTTTGACGGCATTTGTGTGTGTGAGAGAGAGAGAGAGAGAGAGAGAGAGAGAGAGCTTTTTTTAAATAATCCTACTTAAATATAACTACTGTCTTGAATCTGCTGTCTAGGAAAAAAGAAATCTGGACGAATAGAAGCTAACTGCAACCATAGCTAAGATTCTCCTTCAAGTTATTTCCTTGTTTTCGCGAATTATATCGGGTGGGTTATAATAACAAACAGGGTTGGTTTAGAAGGAATGTTGGCTCAGTTACCATACTACCAAACACACACACACACGTACACCGGATATCCGGCAAAACGGAGAACTGTGAGCTAATGTGATATGTTTTAAGTAACATCTTTAGTCGGAAGTTCTTGGTGTTAAATGTCATTTGGGCTCATGTTAACTACTACATTCCTTTTCGCTGCACCTCTTTTTCCCTCAGCGCGTGAAATCGTACCCGGTCGCACTCGCGCTTGTATTGCACGTGTTATGTCTACGGTCTATATATAAATCATACCTTAGACGAAACACGTGACTTTGGAAAGGGTTTTGAAATGTTTTGCCCCTCTCTCGTTTTTTGTTATTATTCAGGGATAATAATAATAATGGCGAAGAAACCCTCAATGTTGTAATTATAAATATACATTAGAAATCGAGCAAGTTCTCCAAAATCAGTTTATTTTTATTATAATTTATATTTACACCATTGTGGATTTCTTCGCCATTTTAGTGATTGATGCAGTTCTGAGAGTTTTATAATAATAATAATAATAATAATAATAATAATAATAATAATAATAATAATAATAATAATGATAATAATATCATCCTTAATATGAGCTCAGGGCCATATACAGGGAATATGCAGACACAATACACTACATACACTAGGTTGCGTTCTTTTTGTTTTTGTTTTGTTATTTAAATTTTCATTGTCTCATCTACTTTTTTTTGTGGAGCAATTTGGTTTTCAGATAATTTCGTTAATGTTCATTGGTGATGATGTCGGTTTTACATCAGCTCAACACAGGCAGAGTTGTTTTAATCGGACAATTTCATTCCTACGATAAATAATTATTCTTATTTATTTATTTGTTTATTGTACTAGTATCCCCGAATGGAATGTTTAGTATCATGTTTAGCGAAGGAAATTTTCGCTTACTCTGGGAGTAAACCTACAAGCTACTATGATAATGATGTTGCTGTTGTTTCGCTTTGTGATAAAGATACAGGAATTTTAGGATAGGATAGTTATGATTCACTTATTAGAATGAAGATGTTAGAAACAAGTATTGTGGATGTCAAACAATACAGAAATTTTATTTCTAATCAAATATAGCTTATTTATTTTAATTACAATTTTTAAATTTGTTTATCTAGCTTCCTGGGAATAATGTGATTTGTACTTGTATAGTTTGTCTTCATGCTATAAATTGCGCTTTTGTATTTTCTTAATTGTATCACCTACCAAATTTTCGTATCTGTTATTTGCATTAGATTACTTGGGTAATTATTACTTCAAATAAGTTATGTTTTCAAAGATTTATTTTTGAAGTTGCCAACAGTATTGGTGTAACTATATAGAGGTGTAACTATTTTATTTTTCCTTAGTTATTTTTGTATGAATTATAATCGGCTACAACCTTTTAATATAATATCTTTCAACTACTTTAAAGAGTTTCCTGTACTATAACCTCCTAAGTTTCCTAACTACTACTGTACCTGTGTCGTTCTACGAGAAGAATTGTAGCTTGAGCGCACTGTTCATAATAAATTCCTTAACTGCTTTATCTGTATCGTTCTACCTTGAAGAATTATAGCGTGTGCGAGTGTTTCTCATATATTGCAGGCCCCTTATCGCATACAGGTAAAAAAAGAACGAACAAAAAAGTATTTAAAGAGATGGCGTGTTTTCAGCTCGTTTGTAAAGGATTAGTCATTTGATATTGCGAAATGTTTTTTCGCCGGGAGATTTTGCATGTTGCTGAGAGAAAACTTTTGTTTTTGAGTTGCCCTCTCTCTCTCTCTCTCTCTCTCTCTCTCTCTCTCTCTCTCTCTCTCTCTCTCTCTCTCTGGAATTTTAGCCCTATCGTTTGATTTAGTGAAAAATCTGGGAACCTTGGCGTCGCATAATTGGTCGAAAAGGCAATAATAAGTGTAAGTAATGTTTTTATTATAGTATGAAATTTAAGTTTTCATGATAAATTGGGATCGTTTCATATAAAATAACAATTAACATTTTGGATAATAATTTTAAAAGCCATCGAATGAAGCCTTTTTGGCAGTGATCAGTTCATGATTTAGCTTAAATGTGGGTGTGTGTGTGTGTGTGTATATATATATATTATATATATATATATATATATGATATATAATATAATTATAATTAATATTATTAATTATAGATAATATATATAATGATTATTTTATTATTAATATATTATAGAATAGACAATTTATATATATATATATATATAATAATATCTATATACATATATATATATATATATATTACTAATATATTATATATATATATATATAATATAATTTATAATATATATTATATATATTATATAATATACATATATATATTATTATAATATAGATTATATATTACATACCTTTCCGGTTGATATATTTATGGATTTATTGTAGACAATCCCTGCTACCATGGGAATGACGTCTTTTCTACATTTCTATTTTAAACATTTGATGAACTAAAAACCAAATCTAAGCGGGGTGGGTTGGGGGGGGGGGGGGGGGAAGTTGCCTAAGATTCGGCTAAAGGGGAAGGTGGCCAGGTACTTTCATTTAGCTCACCAGGAGTAGTAGCTACTGAGTTTACACCCCGTCGTTTATTACGCAGAATGAGTGCCACTAAGTACAGGAGGGGGATGGGGGCGAAAGGAGGAGGAGGGGGGAGAATTGATGGCACAGTGCCAACGAGGTCTTGGCCCCCTCAACGCTCTCCCATAGATATAAGACGCCCTTGGTATTTATTCACTAAGGATACTCCCGTCTCCTGGTATATCGGCTCTACGTTTGTTGATTTTTGCGTTGTATTTAAATTTATGCTGTGTTTGTGTGTGTGATTGTTTGTATGGTCTTAATAGTCCATTGTTTATATATAATATTATGCCTCTATATAACACATATATATGTATGTGTGAAATTTGTATGTGTATATATATATATATATATATATATATATATATATATATATATATATATATATATTCGGAAAATAATATTAGTGCTACTATACACTTGAAAACACACTGTCGTGAAAGAAGCCGAGTTGTTATGATCTCTCCAAGTAAATTTTTGCGGGAGCTCCCTTGCACTCAACAAGAAAGGGAAAAATAGATAACGAAACGTATCTAAGGGAATCAAGGAAGTGTGTGTGTGTGTAATATATAATGTATAATATATATATATATATTATATTATATATATATATATATATATACATATATATATATATATATATTCAGTTGTATTCTTCTC
Source organism: Macrobrachium nipponense (assembly GCF_015104395.2). Lineage (NCBI taxonomy): Eukaryota > Metazoa > Arthropoda > Malacostraca > Decapoda > Palaemonidae > Macrobrachium > Macrobrachium nipponense. The sequence continues at coordinate 40,178,511 of NC_087219.1, forward strand.
AGTCTTCTCGATGGAATCCAAAATGATAAAGAATGATAAACCACAAACACACAGATACGTAATAACAGAGACCAGATTTTCAGTCGATATAAATAGCTCCCAAAACAGCAGTAAATAAATCGAAGTGAGTGATATTGTGATTACATAAGTGAGTGAAAGTATAAGTTGCAACATCAGGAATCATACTAAATGTCCCGTATTCATTGAACTTTGTTATTTACTCCAATGAAGGAATTCGACATTTTCACAAATACTATCGTGATGGGAAATTTTGCTTTGTCATTTTACACTCATGAATCTGAGTCCTGGTCGTTTTTTTTTTTTGTTTTTTTTTTTTTCTTTATAATTAACATCGTTACCTCAGTGTTTATTACCCAGGTGAGATACGGAAGGAATTCGGGTAAATCACTCCTTTGGTATTTACGTAATCTTTTTAACAAGGGTTGTAGGTTCTCTCTCTCTCTCTCTCGTCGCTCTCTCTCTCTCTCTCTCTCTCTCTCTATCTCTCTTCTCTCTCTCTCTCTCTCTCTCTCCTATGTAAATATTTGGAATTTTCTTCATGGAGTAAAATGTCTAATGGTAGCGTAAAATAATTTTTGTATGACGGAACTTCATGCATATATTGAAGGAGTTTTATAATTATAAATATATATAATATATATATTATATATAATATATATATATAAGATATATATATATATATATATATATATATATGCATGCATGAAGTTCGACATACAAAACTATTTTGAAACTATCATTAGACATTTTACTTCATGAAAAAAAAATTACTAATGATATATATATATATATATATATATATATATATATATATATTATATATATATATATGAATCGGAAATTAATTGAAATAATAGACGATTAAATAGGAAGACAGGCAGTAAATAAAAGGAGCAAAGGGTCAGAGCCTCCCGTGAGTCTCTTCTCACAATAGTCAGGCTGCCAGGAATCCTAATCACTCGAAATGGAGTTTTGTGTTGGGCTATGATTGAATAAATATAGTGCATTTTTGTCCGCATAGTCAGACTGAGAGAGAGAGAGAGAGAGAGAGAGAGTTGGGAGAGGGAGAGGAAACGCGAGAGAGAGACGAGAGGAGAGACGAGAGAGAGAGAGAGAGAGAGAGAATTAATTTTCCCTAGTAAATTTGTCACCGGCGAAGCCTTGCACTGTTCCTAAATTATTTATAAAAACATCGCCTCTAATTTGGGCTGGCCGAGTCGGAACCACGACATGCGTGAAAACCTCACGGGGCGTTTAAAGCTTAAAACTCCAAGGAAAAGATGTTTACGTCTTATTTCGTTTCATTGTCTTTTGTTTTATACTTTATTTTATTTACGTTCATCCCTGCTTATATATTGTCTCTGAAAAAAAATTTTTTTTTTTTTGGGGGGGAAGGGGGGGAGCAAAGGTAATTTGTTTTTATCGCTTTCTTACCATTGACTTTTTTTTTACTTTTCTCAAAAGTGTTATTGCATATAATATATATATATATATATATATATATATATATATATATATATATATATGTGTGTGTGTGTGTTGTGTGTGTGTGTGTGTGTTCTGTGCGTGTGTGTGTATGTATGTAGATGTATGTATGATCACGAAATATATAAAACGTGATGCTATCAATAAATGAAGGTAATGCCACGCTTTTTCATTTTCCTCCGTGCCATTACCATTTCTTTATATATAATATATATATATACACACACACATATATATATATATATATATACTACACATATATATATATATATATATATATACATACATATATATATATATATATATATATATATATATATATATATATACGTATATATATATATATATATACTCTCTCAGAAAGAGTCGTTGGCCCACTTTCTTTCCGAGTGTCTTCTCTGTTTACAATCGAAATTCTAACAGATGCTGCAGATGACGTTTGTGGCGCATGTGTTGTTAGCAGCTCTGTAACTTTCTAGGTGATTAATTTTTGAAGTCTGTGAGCGCAAGTGCTCAAGGAAAACCAAACCAGCAGATACAGGATGCTGATACGACAGCAATCTACTCGAGATTCTTTGCAGCTTTTCCTTCGGCCCTTAGCAGCAACATCCTCTTTTATTCTTTTTACTGTACCTCTGTTCATATTCTTTTTTCCGTCCTACTTTCATCCCTCTTCTAGCAGTTGTTTTATAGTACATCGAGGTTTTCCTGTTACACATTTTAAACTTCTGCCTCTCTACCTCTCTAGGCCCCAGGGTTTTGCCATTTGCCTAAATTGTGTGTTATATCTTCTGTTATATACAACTGCAGCTTGTTCGAATGGAAGTTTATTTATTTATTTATTATTTATTGACAAGGATTTTAATGTGGCAGTGGATGCTCCAGTTGAGGTGCGCGATTCTATTTTGTTTCACAGGTTATAAAAATTCGCATCAGAATCTTGAGGTTCCTGCCCAATATCTTTGCTGGCGCCTTGTCAGGGCGTCTTGTTTTGACAGCCCTGATAATAGGTTGGTGTTTATGAATGATCGCACGATTTATGGTATATCTCATTACGCGGTGATGCACTGTGTAATGTTTATTGTCGTGCATTCGTGTATGCACACTTTAACAAATGCACAAATGCATGCTTTTATATCTTGTTTTACAAGGGTTTTGACTCTCTCTCTCTCACATACACGAAGTTTGTATTCATGTAACATATCTTTTGGTATCTTTTAAATCGTTCAAAATGGATGAACGTGAGTTGAGGCATTTCTGCAACTTCCTGGTTCTCTTGCGTCACCCCTTCAACTCTTCCCCTCCCCCGTTCCCTCCCTTATCACCTTCCAACATTTTTTTTTTTCTCCTCTTCCACAGCACTCCATATAGCGCAGGTTTTTGGTAGGCCTAAGGCCCTTTGAATCCTTTACATCTCCCTCAAACGCTGAGGGTTGCATCACGTTCTGTATCGACTTTTTTTTTATTATTATTATTTTTTTTTTTTTTTTTTTAATTTTTTTTTTTTTTTTTGCGTCTTCAATTGCCCTTTCCGTCAAGTACCAACTGCACGAGTGAAGAAGAACCTCATTGCTTGGAGTTGCAACTTGAGAATTATTAGGGCGATTGGTAATTCGTTTTTTTCGAGTTGAATTTTACTTAAATATTTTCATTGAATTCACTGAGATAAGATGTTCGAATTTCGGGTCGCTTTTGTGTGTGGTGATGTAATATTTCCTCGTTAAGTAAAAGTTAAGTCATTTCTGCGTTTATGTAAGATGATCAGTGATAAGCTCTCTCTCTCTCTCTCTCTCTCTCTCTCTCTCTCTCTCTCTCTCTCTCTCTCTCTCTCTCTCTAGTTCGTTCGCTTCACTTAAATACGCGTTCACCAGCTTGCTTTATGCAAGTTTTCTGTAAAGTAATTATATTGTGTCTAGAAATCTCTCTCTCTCTCTCTCTCTCTCTCTCTCTCTCTCTCTCTCTCTCTCTCTCTCTCTCTCTCTGGGTTAAGTTTTACATATTGGTCGATGAAATAAAAAGTCGTATTATACACACACACACACACACATATATATATATATATATATATATATATATATATATTATATATATATATATATCTATATATAATTTTTTTTTTAACAGGGGTTAATGTCCTATGATAAGAGTTGTTCCTACGGAAACAGTACGTGTTTATAAGTTATATACATATACATATATACATTATATATTTATACATATATATACATTATACTATATTTATGCATTGTATATAAATATGTAAAGGTTATTTTAGACTAGTTAGCTTTAGATAATTTAGATTGTCGTCTGTGTACAGTATGTAGTTTGCCAGAGATCATCAGTAGTAAGTCCTGGAACGATATAGGCACTTATTGTTGAATCCCATTATGAAATGTTGAAATGTCTACCTATTTGAAACCAACTGTGTTGGTTCCAGGTAGGAGAGCGAATAACGCGCAGATAACTCGAGGTATAACAGACAGAATGAGAAAATGTTTATATGAGTGTGTGTATTTGTTTATTTGCGTGCGTCCGTGTTTGTGCTACTTTTTTTCCCAGTGAAAGTGGTTTACGTAAGTGAAAAGACAACCCTAATGATGACTTATCCGTTCGTGATTTCGTTGTGTAACATTGTAATTTTCCCTGCAATTTGTTGACCGCCATCTGTATTCATCTTGTTTTCAACGGGGCGGGGTGCACCCGGCTATTACTAGGGGTAATCACTGCTCTAGAGTCTCTCTCTCTCTCTCTCTCTCTCTCTCTCTCTCTCTCTCTCTCTCTCTCTCTCTCTCTGAGATTCATTGTTATGTATGTACATAGACTCCTCTATGAACATTTCTTGTATAAAGAGTTTGGTAAATTTTCAGGGGAAACTAAGTCTTTCACGAAGTTCAGTTACAAAAAGGTTTGACCAGTAGCTCTAGTTTTTTTTACGGGAACGAGAAGTGGAATGAAAAATGTGGTGAATTTTTGGTTTATTTAGGTTCGAAATCTCCTTATATATAAAATAATAATGGGTTTTCCGTCTTCGAACCATTGTTGCCGAGTTAGTTTCAGAATGATTTTAAATTTTGTGTTCTAATATTTTCAGGCATTTGTTGTGGATTGTTTTTAAAGGAGAATGTTTTCGTTGTGCAAAAGGTTCCTTAAGTTATCTGACCAGGTTCTGACCTCCAACGGCTAATCGTACCCATTACGGCAAAGTGTATTTTTTATACGCTCTTCGGGATCAAAATGATTTTGTGTAATGCTTTTAAGAAAAAGGTGACAGGTTTTATGCTATCAGTCATCGTTGTTCAATTCGAATTTAGCTTCTCTTTGTGACTTACCAGTTAAGCTTGGTAACACCTTAACGTTACTAATGTTATGTGGAGTTCGAATTATAAATGACGTCATATTTATATTAGGGTATGAAGATGACGTGTCTACCTCCCCCTTCCCTGCCTCGCACGGTCTACCTCCCCCTTCCCTGCCTCCTCTCCCCTG
>NC_087219.1:40191002-40207102 GCF_015104395.2 Macrobrachium nipponense
CGCATTGTTTCGGCAGTCTCCCTCCCTCCTTCCCTCCCTCCTTCCCTCCCTATTCCCTTCTCCTCTCCTTCCATCCTTTTCTTTTTTGTTATTGTATATTTTCCACTTCTGCTTCCAGCACATTTTATTACCTTAAATTACTCTTGTATTTTCGACCTCTCTCTCTCTCTCTCTCTCTCTCTCTCTCTCTCTCTCTCCTCTCTCTCTCTCTGAGCTCCCGGGGGCGCCCTTGAATTATTGACAAGGGGTTAAAAGCAAAAGGAATTCGTTCGGGGCCAATATCTTTCGTCCGGAAGGGAAAGTTTGAAATGGGGGAAGGGGGGGCGTGGTCATGGAGGCAGTTGGGTTGGAGGGGCATTAATGATCAGGTGTTTCGTACTCTCTCTCTCTCTCTCTCTCCCCGTCTCTTCCCTCGGCTCTCGTTCTCTCTCTCTCTCTCTATCTCTCTCATCTCTCTCTCTCTCTATATTATATATATATATATATATAGATAATAATATATATATATATATACACATACACATACATGCATACACACACACACACACACACACCACACACCACACACACATATATATCATTGCAAGGGCATTGGTATGATAACTATATATTTTATGTCATTTTGTATATCCGCTTGTTTCCCCCCCTCTTCAATTTCTCTGTCCTTTCATCACCTAGATATTTTGGGGAAGGGGGGTAAGAAATATGTAATTGTGTGTGGGCGGGTGGATTGGGGGTTTGTAATGGGTCGGAGGGGGAAGATAGATTCACGAGGAGATTGTGTCCTCTGGTTTTTTTTATATATATTGTTACTCTGTAGTCATAATTTAAAGTGTTTATATCATATTTATTTATTTATTTATTTGTTATTATTATTACGTAGTATAATTATTATTATTATTATTATTATTATTATTATTTTGTGATGAGGAAACGAGTTTTGCATTAAGAAGAATTACTGCTTTAGTAATCGTGAATTGAAGAAAGAAAGGACGGTTAGAAATATCTGGTGCTTGCCGTCTTTATTCCTGTATAAGTGATTGTATACACTATATATACATATAAATATATATATTTTAATGTTTTAAATTTTTGTGCAAGTCGGTCTTCGTACTGAAAATGATACCTGGCAGTGAGTCGGCTGTGGTGAGTGGCAGCCAGGATGTAGCCCGCCCTGGGTCTAACAGCCTCATCCCAGAACAGTTTCTGTAAACCAGGTTCCTAACACTTTATAGAACGAAGCCTCCCAAAGTTGGAAAAATATTCCCCTAGTATTCAGTGAGATCTCTGTTCCTTCTCGATACCCAAGGAGGGAAGTCTCCTTAACTGTAATAATGACAGAGAGTCATATAATATGTTGCTCCCATGAGTAGCTCCATTTCTTCCTCCCTCTTGTTAGGGAGTAATAGATTTACTTGGCACCTTGTCTATCCCTCTCCCTCCCTCCCTCCCTCCCTCCCCTCAAGCAGTGTAATTGATGGTGGTCAGTGTTTCCTCACTTTTTCTGTGTATTTACTCTCGAGAAATTCGTCTGGCGCTTTGTCATTGCTCCTGTTTCAGTGTCGAGTGAAGCATTTTGCTTTATTTTTATGTGATTAGGCAGAGCGCTCTCTCTCTCTCTCTCTCTCTCTCTCTCTCTCTCTCTCTCTCTCTCTCTCTCTCAAGTATCTTGGCTTTTAAACGTCTGGTAGTAATTTGCACCATATTTTGCTTTATTTTGTTTTGTGATTAGTCAAGAGTCTCTCTCTCTCTCTCTCTCTCTCTCTCTCTCTCTCTCTCTCTCTCTGTCAGGAGACGGTAATAATCATATAACTTACGATTCTGGAAAGTTCACAAATATATACGTACAGGGAGAATCTCTTTGGACAAATTTAACGCGAATATCATGCAGTAAACATCTTCCTGCATGTAAGCGTTTGTACAAGCACACGTCATTAAGTCCACAGCTATTTAAAGCTTTTGCCAGGCGTTTCATTCATTCACACTTTACGACCCAACAGGGCGCACGCATGCACACTCCCTCTCGAACACACACACACACACACAAAGATATGCGGTTTCACCTGGTGCTTAGGTATTGCAGTGGAGTAATTTAGGAAAGGAAAGAATAAGGTTTAATTCGAATGCTACATTCTGTTTTAAATCCTTGCCATGTTTCTTCGTGATATCACAAGGAAAGACGATGTATGCAACAGTGATTGCGGTTTTTTTATGTTTTATTTCGTATTGTAGTAAAGATTTCATGTTTTACCCAGTGATTGGGAGCTTTTAAATGAAATTTTAATCAGAAGTGTAAAGGTGATTCAAAATAATAAATTTATTGGTTTTGCTTTTATGCAGATTTGGGAAAGTAATTTATATTTATTTCAGTCCCTTGCATCTTCATTTGATCGTTAGCTTGAGACTGCAATCAAAAGTGGACAAAGTAAAATTACTATAAACTTTATTAATAAACGTTATCTACCTAATTATAAACGTCCCCTAACTCTAATTGTCGTATGTAAAACAATTAGGTGAAATAACGGAAAGCTAATCATAGTAAAGAAATAGCGAAACATAATTAATAAATAAATCTTTTGTTTCTGAGGAAAACGTGATTTTTTGGTATTGTATCGACCCACGCCTTCTCCAAGAACCCGTAACTGTATTTTTATACTGTGAGGCTTTGTAGGAGTATTAAATGTCCTCTTGACTTCTAAGTATTTCACACTATCATTGAGGCGTGAGTATCGGCCTCTTAATCTCGCTATTATGTGCCGAAGAAAAAAAAAGTCATAAGAAAAATGTAGGAAGGAATGTGCAAAATAAATTCTGCTGATGTAACAACAATGTTTAACCGAATGTTATTGTAATCTTATGTGTTCGTTTATAAGCATTTGATTTTGTTTGGGATTATTTAAGCTTCTCCAGATTTTGGTGTTTAACTGTTCCTTATTGGCCGAGTCGGCAACTTCACTGAAGTCCTGATTTCTCCTCCGCTCTATGCGCTGGTTCGAATCCACGAGAGGACGAAATTATTAGGAACTAAGAAATTCCCCCTTCGGTTAACATTTTATATATATAATATATATATATATATATATATATATATATATATGTATGTATATATATAAAGTGGGATATCGGATGTTGTGTGTTTGATTGAACCTTAAGAATTGTAGATTGTTGATATAAAATAGTTGCATTTCAGTTGGTTAGTGAGTGGGAGCAGAAATATGCAATAGAAAATGTATAATGTATCGTGAAACCGATTGAAGATTTATGGGTTGGGGGCGGGTTCAGAGTGTGTGTGTTGTCTATATATATATATATATATATATATATATATATATATATATATATATATATAGAGAGAGAGAGAGAGAGTAATGAAAGAGAGAGAGAGAGAGAGAGAGAGAGAGAGAGAGAGAGAGAGAATTTCCTTCAATGAACGCCATAGTCTTTGAATTGTGAATTTCAAGTCGGTGGCCAATGTAGGCTTGTTCCTTATGGATAGGGTTCATGTTTTGATAATAATAATATATAAAATGTGTGTGTGTGTATGTATGTATGAATGTATGCATGTATGTATATAGGTTTCTTTCAATGAACGCCATACTCTTTGGAATTGTGAAAGTCAAGTCAGTGGCCAATGTGGGCTTGTTCCTTATGGATAGGGTTCATGTTTTGAATAATAATAATAATAATAATGTTCTAAAGGGTCCACAATAATACAAAGTGTTAAGAGTCCGTGTATAATTTTTAAGACTTTACAAAAAACTTTCGAACCCTACCGGGTTCATCTTCAAAGATAGAAAGTTTTTCCCTGATAATAATAATGTAATACAAAAAATATTTTCGTAGTCATACATCATGCACCTATGTAATATATATAAATTATATATCTATATATATGTAATACAAAAAAATATTTCGTATAGTCAACATCATACACCTATGTAATATATATAAATTATATATCCCTATATATAGAGTATATATACCTATAGTGGGAGAGAGAGTGAGTTACAGTTACCCAGCAGCAATATTTTATAATTGTCACGTAAAAGGACCTTATTATGTACTGCCCACATCAGGATCCCATCATTTTTTCTAATTACTCCGCAGCTGATAAAACTCTTGCACCCCACACACAACAATACGCTGTATTTATTCCCGGGTTTTTAATCAGTTACGCCTTTTATGTAGACTCCTTGTTATTACCCCAACTCCAATCATAAATAAGCTCCTGCTTTTTGAATGGAGCCAGTGATAAATTTTCATTTCATTGCTGTTAGTTGTGATCTATTGTCCCGCAATTATAGGTAAGTGCTTCTTTAATTCCCCGCGTTTCGTGATGCATTTTCCAGTAATTAGCCTATTTTAGGAGGAGTATTCGTGGTTTGGACAGTCAGGTATTTAGCTGTAGCCACGAAGTTGACGTATTCTCTCTCTCTCTCTCTCTCTATCTCTCTCTCTCTCTCTCTCTCTCTCTCTGTATAATTTAGTATGGAATTAAAGCATTGTCGATTTCTCCTACAATATATTGTGCAGAATTAAAGCTCTCTCTCTCTCTCTCTCTCTCTCTCTCTCTCTCTCTCTTGCAATGTTTAATATGGAATTAAAGCATTGTCGATTTCTCCTACAATATATTGTACAGAATTAACGCTCGCTCTCTCTCTCTCTTTCCTCTTCTCTTCTCTTCTCTCTCTCTCTCTCTCTCTCTCTCCATTGAAAAATTGCTGTGTAATTGCGCTTATTCATGACTTTCCGTTCTAGAGTTACCTCTAATATACCATTTTTACGCCTGTTTAGTGTTAATTTTTTTTTTTTACATGCAGTGAATTTCAAATGTTTGGGTCTTCCATTTTCCATGATTGTCAATAAAAAAAAAAATACGTTTATTTTAGTGATATTAGAATCGAGTTGTTAGTTATTATTTGCTTGGTTTTTATTTCTTGCCTTTTGTTTTTATATATAGTGAGTTTTCAAATATTTGGTTTTACCTTTTCCTGAATATCAATAAAAAAAAATTATGGTTTTTTTAATCGGGTTGTTAGTTATTTATTTGCTTGCTTTTTATTTCTTGACTTTTGTTTTTATATTCAGTGAATTTTTTCCAATATTTGGTCTTAAATTTTCCTGAATGTCAATAAGAAAAAGAAAAAAAAATTTATTTGGTCTTGGAGTCGAGGTGTTAGTTATATATTTGCTTGGTTTTTAATTCATGTGTTTGTTTATATATTCAGTGTATTTGCAAATATGTAATCTTAGATTTTCATAACTTTCAATACAGAAAAAAAAATTTAGGTGGTTTGTGAATAGAATATAGTGTTTCGTCATTTAACTATTTGCGCTTTTACTGTATACATCATTAGAGAACCGCATGCAGGTGGCACGAACTACTCCCTGTCCCGTCAGTCATTCATTCTCAGTCCATAAGTAAGACTGGAGTGTCCCAACTACTTTCAGCCCCACCCACCCCACCTCTTGCTTAGGTTTTTATCAGCCATCATTCCTCACTCTTTCTCTTCGGTTCTGAGATGCTGTCATGGATTGAAACTCTCTCTCTCTCTCTCTCTCTCTCTCTCTCTCTCTCTCTCTCTCTCTCTCTCTCTCTCTCTCTCTCCTTCCTCTGTGATTCATGGCATTATGATTTATGCATCTATGATGGAAGGTAGACGATCCAAGGAAGGGGGTTTTTCTGATCCCATAAATGTATTCCCAGTTTTGTGATGGATGGGGAGCGTATGTGATGTTTATAAACAAGAACTTGTGTGTATAAAGGACCTCTTATTTCTTTATCTTTTCACATTTTTTTATGTTTTATTTTCGTGGTGTGTTATCTTCATCATCGCGTATGGTAGAAGTAGTGGTAGGCCTAATGTTGGTGGTAGCAGTTTTGAGATTTTTCTTTCTTCTTTTTTTCATGTGTTATTTTTACCATCTTGTGTTAGTAGTAGTGGTAGTGGTAATTAATCCTAATAATGTTGGTTGTAGTTATGCGAATAAGTATATTTTTAGTTTTTCGTTATGTTTTTTTTTTTCCATCTTGTGTTGATAGTAGCGGCAGGGCTATTTATTGCTGGTTGTAGTAGCTTTGAGAGTTTTTTTATTTATTTCTTTTTTTCATGTGTTATTTTTACCATCTTGTGTTAGTAGTATTGGTAATTAATCTTAATAATAATGGTTGTAGTTATGCGAATAAGTATCGAAATGTGTTACTTTTACCATCTTGTGTTAGTAGTAGTAGTAGTAACAATAATCCTAATAATGTTGGTTGTAGTTTTGCGAATAAGTATATTTTTCGTTTTTTCGTGATATGTTATGTTTTCCATCTTGTATTAATAATAGAGGTAGGCCTATTGCTGGTGGTAGTAGTTATGAGAACGAGTGAGGATTTTCATTATTCCGATACTATTATCTGTTACTGCTGTATTCCATACGTGTAATATCTGGTTCATTTATTATTTCCTAGCACACCTTACCTTTACCAGTACTACAAAATTGATGAATATACAGTAATGTGTATGTGATCGCTCCCATCCGATCGATCACTGTAACGGGAACCTACATATTATAGTGGAATGGGGATCCGTCATATTTATTATTATGTATTTCTATTATTATTGTAAGTTGATGTAATATCTGCTGATGGTAATCATATACTATATTTGGCCGGGTTTTGTCTTTGCGGGTCATCTGATGAAGGATGTTGTGCTTCTAATGAATAAGAAGCCTTTTGGCCTGATGTCGCTAAGGTTAGGGTAAAGGAAGTCCTACTAATATTCGTTTACTGTTCTTCTTCTTCTTCTTCTTCTTCTTCTTCTTCTTCTTCTTCTTCTTCTTCTTCAGAAAAGCTGGATGTAGAGATAATCTACAGTCTCCTTTTTGGTTACTTTGAATATATATCTCCCTCCTTCTGTATTTCCCTTACCTAAAAAGATAATGGCATTGAATTTTTGGTAAGTAATAATAATAATAATAATAATAATAATAATAGTAATAAAAATAATAGTAATAATAATAATAATAAATTTAGGGAACAGACCTTCTTCGATACATGTTTTGTTGAAAGTAATTGCAGTTTTCAACGAATTAATCTTATACGTACAGAATCTTTTCAATTCTTCTGATAATTCTTTTTTCTGACTCACCTAGGTTGTCGATAGGCATTCCAATATTCATATTTGTCGTAATGAGGATATTTGTCAAAATAGAGTACTTTTGACATATCCTATGACAAATGTGAATATTGAAATTCCCATCAACAACCTAGGTGAATCAGAAAAACGAATTATCAGAAGAATTGAAAAGACCCTGTTTAAGGTTAATTCGTTGAAAACTGCCACTATTTGCAACAAAATGATGATGATAATAATAATTATAATAATAATAATAATAATAATAATAATAATAATAATGATAACAACAATAACTGGCTGTCTTGAAGTTACGATGGTCGGATTGAGAAGAATCGAGCAGGTTCTCCAAAGCTCTCATTATATATTTATTTTTAATATGTATTTACACTTATGACCTTTATGCTGAACTTCTTCCTGTTGTTTAATATATATATATATATATTATATATATATATATATATATATGATATATGCTGCTTCTCCTTGTTGTAATATATATATATATATATATATATATATATATATACTATATATATATATATGCTGACTCTTCTGTTGTTTTAATATATATATATATATATATATATATATATATATATATATATATATATAATAGAATATAAATATAATAATTTGTATTATTTCCTCGCCGCAGTTGCTCAAGGTACTGCATCACAGCAGGTGTTTTCCTTTACTGTATCGGTATTCCGAGGGGCACGAAACCAGATTACTCCTCCGTTGTTACGGAAAGCAGTGGTAAAGGTTTATCGCCTTAATGGTTCGAAGATAAATAGCTTTTATATAAGCGGCTGATCTCGGTAGATAAGGCGATGTCAATTGTAGGACAAAAGTCTGTATTGGAAATATTTAATTTCTCCGTCGGTCGGATCGTATTTATCAAGGACCAAGCGCTTTCAGTCGAACCCTCTGCTGTTGCTATGGTGACACCTAAGCTATGATTTGAAGTACCCGGGGGGTCAGTCGACCGGAGCCAAGAAAAGATAAATACTTAGGTAAAATAAAGTGCTTTGAATCGGTACGAGTTAGATACCGAAAAGTAAAAAAAAAAAAAAACATGCAATTCATGGACCGACCCTTCAACCCCCCCCCCGTAAATTACATTTCTTGTAGTTTATATGCTTACGTTTTATCTATTTATTTATTTGTTGACATATTTTTACTTTTCATACTTATATATACCTGATCTCTTTCAGCATTTCCTATTGCATTCTGTTTCTTCTTTCAAATGAACACCATATTCTTTGGGAGGTTGAATTTCAAGTCAGTGGTCCCCTGTGGTCTTGTTCCATATGAGTAGGACTCATCTTCTGAATAGTAGTAGTAGTAGTAGTAATAATAATAATAATAATAATAATAAACACGTTGGAATTGACATTGTTTGAGCGTACCCCTGTGTGCTTGTTCCATATGAATAGGGCTCATCTTATGAATTATTAATAATAATAATAATAATAATGAAAATAAAAATGTGACAGAACTGACATCGTTTGATGAACGTACCCGTTCGAACCAACCAGATTGGGAAATGAAATTGATTGTCTCTATGTATCAGGTTTGATCTTTCACCATCGCTTACTTACGTTCAGTTCGTGAGTTCGATGAAGTAGTTATTTGTAAAAGTGGCCGGGGCGTCGCACCTGTGATAGCTGATAACCTCTGGCGCACGGAGCATTCTGTACATCTGTTCGGCATCTGTGATCATCGTCCGTACATCTGATCCGAGAGATAGGATATATTGGCTTTAGTATGATTTTTTTTCTTTTGTTTTTTAATGGCCGGGATTTTGATTAGCGGAACATCTGTGTGTATATGTGCGTGTGATGTGAATTTATGAAAGATGTATGACCTAAATCGTTTGTGTGGGTTGGACCTATCGTAGTAGGGGAATAAACTGTATAAAGTTGTCGATAAGATTATAAAATTGTCAACCCAAGGTGAGTGTCTTGGATTGTACCTATCGTAGAGCAAGCTACCTCGTTCCTTGAGAGTTGGCGAAAACGTAATCCTTCTGGAATGTAAAATTGTCTACGTCCTTATTTGTTTTGGCGTTTTCTTCTATTCCGATACAGGTGTTATTCTCGTTGAAGTTCCTCGTTAGGGAGGCGCTCTTGGTTAGAATTGGATCTAGATTTGAGTAGGTTTGATGAACGTTAAAAAGGGAAGTGTATCCGTAACTGGTAAAAATGTTCTGTTAGAGCAGAATTCCTCCTAATAAAAGGAGCCCATAAAAACGCCAATATAGAGAGAAAACATACTGTAATTTATTATATCGTTGTGTTATTGAAAACAATCAATTCGACAGGAGCTAAAAAAAAAAAAATTTCCCGATAATTAGAAAGAAGTAGAAAATGGTTGTATAAGACAAAATGATCTAATTATGTCATTAATAGCCCGAAGATATGGCAGGCGATCCACAGATTTCAAGTGGAGTTTGTAAAATACATGGATTTGAGAGAAGGTAGTTTACCTAGGCCTTGCATCAAAGGCGATGGGCCCACCCGCATAGGTAAACAAGATTCATAAATGAAGTTCTGACCTCAGACGCTAATGAGGTTACTTCATATTCTCTCTCTCTCTCTCTCTTATTGTAAATTTAAGTCACTATGTTTCAGTCTTCCTGAAGGGGTGTCTGTAGGGTGTTATGTGTGCGTGAGTTTTGTATGTGTATACACGTGTGTGTGTATATATTATATATATATATATATATATATATATATATATATATATATATTATACACACTGTGCGTGTGTTAAACATTTTATTTCATACCGCCTGTCTTCTTATTATCATAGTTGATTAACTTTTGGTCTGGCTAATTATTATTGGATAGGTGACCGCCAAGGAATGGCTTACGTTTCCGGCATCAGGCTCTAGAATGTTCTTGAGACTTAGTTTATGCGGTAGCGCCTATTCATTTTAAAATACTCAATCATAAGTGCTTTGTGTGTGTGTGTGTGTGTGTGTGTGTGTAGTGTGTGTGTGTGTGTGTGTGTGTGTGTGTGTAAAGGCCTATGCCTGTAAATTGGACGCCCCCCTTGCAGGTCGTGCTTTTATGAAAAGGCTATTTATGTTGAACCAGACAGTGCCATTTTGATATATATGTATATTAACGTATTTCATGGATTATCCGAACTGATGAATTGTATGATAATTTGCGCTGTTAAATGGATGTGGTTGTTGACATTTAATAGGATTTGTTGAAAGTCCAGCTGCCTGTTGTTTATGCCCATCGAAATTGAACTTCTTCGTTATTGGAAAGTTATGAGTAGTTTATTGTTTGCACTGGTCTTTAAACTGTTATTATTATTGTTATTGTTATTGATATTATTATTATTTGTAGTAGTAGTAGTAGTAGTAGTATCAGTATCAGTATCAGTATCAGTATCATCATCATCATCATCATACTCACAGACTTAATCTTACTAACTAGTTTATGAAAACAAAGAATGATGATTGATATTAACTTTGTAATTACGGTACGGCATAATTGTATTTATAGGGATTCCAGCCTTAGAGATTTCAACCATTAGAAGGTTTATTGTCCAATTTTGCTATTAGAGATTCATCTTTCCCAGCATTCGTTAATATTTACATAACGCCTCTTTCATCTTAACCTAAAGGTGAATATATTCCTTTAAAACTTAGCAGTCCTTACTCTTTACTTCCAAGGATAAGTCATCTTGACATCCTGTTGTTTTCGTATATTCGACTATCATTTGTTTCCTTTCAATGAGGCCGGTATATCTAGTTTTGTGGTATCCTGGGCTACAGTCCTGTAATCTTGCGGCGTATGAATGCGAACTCCCATAAAGAAATGATCGATCACTTGGTCGTATTCGTACCTCCGGTAAAAATATGACAGAAGCTGCTTATATTTTATTGCGGCTACCAAAATGGACGACCATTCATTTATTCTCTTTATCAGATCACAGTCCCTGTAAGTTTTCTTTACTATCAGATCGCAGACAATTGCCATAGCCATTGTTAGCTCTCTTCTGTTGACAGACCGGGACTGTAAGCTGTCTCTCAGTTGCAGTCCACAGACCATGATAGTAAGCGCTCTTCTGTTAGCAGTCCACAGACCAAAACTGCAAGCTAAGCTGTTTTAGCAGACCTCAGACCTGGACTGCACGCGCTTGTCTGTTACCGGACCACAGACCATGACTGTAAGCTTCCCTCTTTCAGTAGACCTCAGACCAAAGTAGCTCTCTACTCATAGTAGACCACAGACCATAGTAGCGCTCTCCTTATAGCAGACCTCAGACCATAGTAGCGCTCTCCTCATGGGCCCTCAGACCATAGTAGCGCTCTTTTTATGGGAAACTCAGACCATAGTAGCGCTCTTTTTATGGTAGACTTAGACCGTAGTAACGCTGTTCTCATAGCAGACCTCAGACCATAGTAGCGCTCTTTTTATGGTAGACTTAGACCGTAGTAACGCTGTTCTCATCGCAGACCTCAGACCATAGTAGCGCTCTTTTTATGGTAGACTTAGACCGTAGTAACGCTGTTCTCATAGCAGACCTCAGACCATAGTAGCGCTCTTTTTATAGTAGACTTAAGACATAGTAGCGCTCTTCTCATAGCAGATCTTATACTAAGCGCTCTCCAATCAGCAGACCACGCGAGGTGTTCTTCCACAAGAGGCCACTGACCAAGGTCTAATGATAATTCTAGGACTGAGAACTAGAATGGCCAATGTCATAAAACCATGTTTTCAGAAAAACGCATTTAGAATATTGCTTCCTTTATTAAAATTCAGGTAAGCACAGCAAACGAAAGCTTTTTATTTGGTTGACTGCTTAACTTATAACATTGGCCATTATAGCACTGAAACAGAGATAAATTTCTAGTTTAGTGACGGTCTTGACTACAATCGGCCATTTTTTGACATTGGCCCTTTTAGTTCTCAGCCCTAGAATTTATAGACCTTGCCACTGACGACCCCAAAAAGAAAAGCGTTCGTTCCGTCTGCCGTGTCAGATAATTATGTCCCCAGATAACGCCTCAATACCTACTAGGTGTCTTTGATTACCAATACTATTTGTGAGACTGGGAAGGAGTCTTCCAATCAAGAATGGTGTTAATGAGGTTTTTTTTACGATGCCGTGTTATCACAGCGGTGTTGAGGATCATCTGATTTTATCTCGGTGACGGCTCTCTGGAATATATAAATGTGCGTCGATCATATGTACTCTCTCCTCTCTCTCTCTCTCTCTCTCCTTTATTCAGTTTGGCTTCCACCGTGTTTAGTGGGATATTTATAGTAAAACATTCTTCTCTCTCTCTCTCTCTCTCTCTCTCTCTCTCTCTCTCTCTCTCTCTCAAAAGTTTCCGGAGTTGACCATGGCGAGAACGAATGGGGAAGCGTCCTGTGACCCAATAGTAGCTAGCGCCTCAGCGGTGTGGTTGGTATGGTATTAGCGTCTCACCTCGGTGGTCACGGGTTCGATTCTCGGCCATTCCATTGAGGAGTGAGAGATTTGTATTTCTGGTGATAGAAGTTCACTCTCGACGTGGTGTGGAAGTCACGTAAAGCCGTTGTTCCCGTTGCTGAATAACCACTGGTTCCATGCAACGTAAAAACACCTTACAAACCAAACCAAAACCCAACAGTAGCTACCTCTGTTGACCTGGGAATTAGATTATTATTATTTTATTTATTTATTTATTTATTTGTGTGTGTGTGTGGTCAAGTGACGAGCGGGCCAGAGGGTGAGTTGGTAGAAAAATAAACCGAAGGTTATGAGTGATGAGTGACCTGTAAACTTGTGTGTTTTTAATGAAAACTTTCAGGCCTCGACAAGGTAATCGTGTACACTGGGAGGGCTGAGAGGGAGACGGTTGTTATAGGGGTCTATTCACCATATTCATTTACACGATTCCATATATTTTCATCAGCCGTCTGTCGGATACAGGTGTGAATACAGGAGAATAATAACCATTATTCAGTGTATTCATACCGTTAGAAATGACTGTAACACAAGAGCCAACTACCATTAAGTCAAATTATGTACCGACGCCTGGCTGGGACCAAGTTAAACATTCATTCTGTCAGCTCCCTGAATGATCGTTGGCAATTCTTAAACGCTGAGAGCTTTCCCTTTAAGTTCATCATTACACGCATACATTATATGAATATACAGCTTATTGTTAGTGTTATTATTATTATTGTTTTATGCTATCCACCAGACCACCCAGTATCTTTCCCCAACCACCTTTGATACCTGGTTTATTTATTTTTTAAATGAGCTGTAAATTTTGGGCATGGTAAAAATGAAAGGAGTTGGACAGCTAAGCAGGAAGATGCCCAAGAAAACGTGGAAGTATAATGAAAAAAATAGTTTCACAAGTTAGCGAATGTGTCCTTCCCGCTGCCAAGTTTGACATGACGTGTCTACTCAGTGTTCTTCATTTTTCTAACCTATTGATTTATCTTTCTCTCTTACTTGTTCTCTTCACGTGTAACTGAGTGTATTATTATTATTATTATTATTATTGTTGTTGTTGTTGTTGTTATTATTATTATTTTTATTATTATTCAGAAGATAAACACCTGTTCATATGAATCAAAGGTATTCATTTGAAAAACGTTATAGAAGGAAAATAGGAGTTATATTGATTTAGGGTAGTAAGGCATTATAAAAAAAAAAATTGCTTACGGTGCTCCTTCTGAGGCACACTAGAAGTGGTAATAATACCCAAACGGGATAAGCTTTATTGTAAAATGTGTTTAGGTTTTACATTGACTGATGTTGTGTTTTATTTCTTTTCAGGTACGTATTTTGTCTCTACTGCTAGTGCGTATCGAAGTGGGTGGTGAGTGTTTTTGTGCAGTGGAAGGGCAATGTTCAGATCTCTCTCTCTCTCTCTCTCTCTCTCTCTCTCCTCTCTCTCTCTCTCTCTCTAAAACGACAAAGTTCAATATCTTATAAATGAAATTGCTTCAGTAAAAATTCCATTTAATTTTTTTCAGGAAATATTTTTTTGGAATTAGAGACCTTTGCTAAATGGGAAAATAAAATCGCACAGTTGAAAAACCTCGCAAATTCTCTCTCTCTCTCTCTCTCTCTCTCTCTCTCTCTCTCTACAAAGTTCAATATTCATATAAACGAAATTGCTTCAACAAAAATTCCATTTCATTTTTGTTTTGATATTTTTGGAACTTGATAAAATGCGAGACCTTTGCTAAATGGAATTAAAAAAAAAAAACCTTAGTTAAAATACTTCGCAAAGCAAAGTGTGCCTTGGTCTTGATATTCTCAAAAGCAATCGCCTGCCAAAAAAGAAGAAAAAAAAAAGGCAAATAAAAAATATTTAGACTGCAAAATCCAATTACTTGCCCAATTAACGATCAATTGGCGCAATTTACTGTTGAGAATTCCTTGACTAATTGTGTTGTGAAATTGGTATATGAATTGGTTGTGTGTGATAGGGTTTGAGTCAAGTGTTCGCCGTCTTAAATGGAATTTCCCTTTTAGCTTTGTGTGAGAAGGATTAAAAGGTAGCGCCTCTGTGGTCTGAATATAATTTTGTGTGTAATCAGGTTAATATAATTGTGTTGTCAAAAGTATTTTTAGATTAAAAACTAATTGGCACTTCATTTTCGCCTTTCTATAGGTATTTCGTAATTCATATTGTATTCGTTTATATTTTTGAATATAATTTCATATCAAACTGAATTTCGATTAAGTTTGTAATTGGCTCCTCATTTCGCCCCTTTATGTCATTATAATTTACGCCTCATTTCCCCCTTTTTGTAAATATAATTTCATATATAATCAAGGTAGTATATTTCCATTTAATCAAACGTATATGTAGATTAAGAATGCGATCAACACTTTATTTTTCTCCGTTGTATAAATTTAATTTGTCATATTTGTATAGTTCTATGAATTTTATAAGTGTAATTTGTCAAATTAATATAATTCTATTTTACTAAACGTATATTTATGTTAAGATTGCGATCGACACTTCATTTTCCCTCATTTTATAAATATAATTTAATATGTAATCAAGTTGATGTAATTCAATTTAAACATTCAGATTAAAAATGGAATCGGCGCTTCATTTCCCCCTTTTTATAAATATAATAATTTCATATATACTCAAGCAAATATAATTATTTTTATCAAACGTATATTAAGATGAAGAAGGTAATCGTCATTGTAATTCTCCTTTTGGTAGCTTATCGTTATAAATTTTAATAAGTGAACAGTATACTTTTTCCTACGAAAGTTCGTTTTCAATTTGGCGTATTTTGCTACGGAATTTTATGGCATGTTGCCCGTCGTGTTTTGATCAGGCGGGCACAAGTTTGGGCATGACCCAAGACCATAATTTCGGCTGGACCACTGATTAGGGAAACCCCTTAGCGGCGAAAGAAATGGGGTAAGATGTACGATATTTTCCCTTTTTTCTTCTCTGTCACGGAGATAAAGATTTCTTATTTTTGTTTTAAAGTGATACAGATTTCATATGGAACTAAACTGAAAGACCGTACATTTGCAAAGAGCTTCAAGAGCAAGCAAGCACATTTACACAAAATAATGCATGTTACACGAAACTATTTATGCATTGGAACAGTTGAACGCTTTGGATGATGTATTTTGCGTTTTCGTGACATTCCGGGGGGGGGGGGGGGGGGGGGGGGGGTTTAGGGAAGGGAGGGGAGGGGCCGATCGATTGCAGTAGGTAGAAGATAGAGTTCATAGAGAGAAAAATATCAATGTTATGATTTTAGTGATTAGTTCTTAAAAAAAAAACTAATAATTAAAAATTGGGGAAGCTAATAATAGTTCAAATTTGTGAAAGCCAGGCAAGGCGATACACCTTACTCTCTCTCTCTTCTCTCTCTCTCTCTCTCATCTCTCTCTCTCTCTCCTCCTCTCTTGGAAAGTAAGCGTACGATGTACAGTAGATCAAACGTCCGTAAAAGATGGGCTTTTTGTTAA
>NC_087219.1:40207602-40215102 GCF_015104395.2 Macrobrachium nipponense
GTGTATGTATATATATATATATATATATATATATATATATATATATATATATATATATATATACTACATACACACATACACACACACACACACACACACACACACACCTTAACCCCCATTCACATTTTATCCCTCCCCAAGCTCGAAGTCCTCTTCTCTTGTGAAAAGGAATAGTTTGTGTGTGTTAATGATGAGTGCGTTTCCTTCCCCATCCCCTTCCCCAACCCCAACCCCGCCAGGCTCCCCTCCCCCTCCCCCTCCTCATCCCAATCCCCCTTCTCCTCCCCTCCTCCTGCTCCTCATCTTCCTGTGGTATAGAGGGCTGAATGAGAGTAGTGCATCAATTGAGGGTCCCGCGGCGTGCAGCCTTGCGGGAACAGCGTTGATTAGTTGCCATGACAACCACCGTGGGATGTTCAGCGAGTCTCTATTCGTTCGCGTCCTCCCTCCTCCTCCTCCTCCTCCTCCTCGGTGTAACCTCTCCGTCGTCACTCGCATTCTTGGTGTATGTCTGAGCTTATTCCTCTTGAGTTTGATTTTTCATCACTGGCCTTATTCGTGCTCAGCCGGATTTTCTGGAGCCTTATTTGTTTTGACTTTGTTTTTATTTCTGTTTTGGCGGGATTATCTTATTGCCTTATTGTTTAATTCGAATTCAAAATGGTTCGTCTAACTTACTTCGGTTACGCGATCTTTTTTACTCGTCTCGGAACCTGGTGCATCTCGTGTCTAACCTTGTTTTGTGTTTGTTTGTGTTTGTGTGTGCCATTAAACTTATGAACTGTCCTATTTTTATTATTTTTATGTATTGCTATTTTTTTTTTTTTTACTAAGAATCATCCGTATCTTTTCATTTTCCATTCATACTAGATTTAAACAAACCTCACACACACACACACACACACACACACACACACACACACACACACACACACACACACACACAGAGCACCGGCCTCCCGAACTGGGCATCTGGCTTTATTCTTTTATAATTAAAACTGAAAGCTCTTCACTATTGTATGAACAGACATTTCCACGTTCTTTCTCTCTTTTTAT
The DNA here is from genome assembly GCF_015104395.2 of Macrobrachium nipponense. Classification (NCBI taxonomy): domain Eukaryota; kingdom Metazoa; phylum Arthropoda; class Malacostraca; order Decapoda; family Palaemonidae; genus Macrobrachium; species Macrobrachium nipponense. The sequence continues at coordinate 40,208,659 of NC_087219.1, forward strand.
CTTTCTTTGAGAGAGAGAGAGAGAGAGAAAATTCCGTCTAATTGTATATTATCATAAGAATTATATAGATAATAATAATAATTGTTAATTAAAAACGGGAGGCCCTCAAAGAGGTAACCTTTATAGGGGTTAAACCTACTCTCTCTCTCTCTCTCTCTCTCTCTCTCTCTCTCTCTCTCCACAGGGCAGAAAAGATGGTTTTGAATAATTTGTGCTCACCTGAATGTTGGTGAGGAAGGGCTTATAGGCATACAGAAACGGGAACGTGTTTCATGTACCTGGATTGTACGTGAATTTTAAACATATGAATTGAAAAAATACATATGTTTCTTGGATTTTGATTTTACTGAAACATGTTTCGTGTCTGATGGTCAATGTATTTGAAAGATATAAATGGAAATTATACATGACTTTTTTTTTTTTTTTTTTTTTTTTTTTTTTTTTTTTTTTTTTTTTTTTTTTTTTTAATTTAAGGAATCTGTTTCTCGAAGGTTGATGATACAGAAACATTTGTGTTGCATACTGATGATGAGTGAAAGACGTTAACGGGCTTCGTGCAAGCTTGATGATACGCTAACGGAAAACATGTTTCTTGCTGGTTAAGCGGTAAAAAAAAAAAAATAATCATCTTGCTGAGTGATGCTACAGAAACGGAAACCGTTTTTTGTAAATTGATAGTAAGGGAACGTTTCTGGTATGTCGTTATTGCTTCAACGGAAACCATTTTTCGTAGATTTAGGGTTTTAAAATTTAGAATTGTGTTTCGGTTTAGATTGAAAGTACGGTAACAATTTCATTTTGGGTAGTAAAGGGCGCAGGGGGGGACATAAGAGAAGTTTTCTCGTGTTGGAATTGAAATTGTCAGGTGTTGAAATTGAAGCTGAAGTTCCTTCATATATATATATATATATATATATATATATACATATATATATATATGTAATAGTGTGGCACAGTGTCGTCATTACAAAAGGCAATAACTTAATAATACTTAAGAAAAGGCACGAAACGGATAATAAGAGAAGAAAAAGATTTTTCACAAGGAAAGGGGAATAAGATATGACTTTTCTTTGCGAAGGGATTTTGTTACTCAAAACATTAGGCTTTTAGCCATTAGACATCTGGTTTTCATCTCCCCCAAAAAGCTCTGTCCGTACCAGCGATTAGTGACCAACAAGAGATTATAGCCGATGAGGGATATCGCCCAGGCATCTTCGAGAAATTGGAAACTAACTCTCATTAGCGCCTATGACTAATCGGCGTTCCCTTCGTGAACAGGTCAGAGAGAGCCATCTGGCATACGTTAAAAAGGAAGGTTTCTATGACCCGTTGTTAGAAAGAGGGAAGTACCAAATTCTTAAAGCTCCACCCTTTCAAAGGTAGGCCTCTAGTATCGACGAATCAAAAACCATGAGTGTTGGTCATAATACAGCCCAAAAGGGGTATCAACGAATGACCTATAGAGGTTACCAAGGGATTCGCCCCTAGAAGCCAGGACATAATGAAGGAGGCGTATACAAATTCAGAGCCTACGAATCATTGTAAAAGACATGACAGGAAGGCGGTCTTGTATAATGTCTGTAGCCACTAAGACACAAAAAAAAAAAGTCTTTCAGAAAATGCCACACCCAGTCGGAATCCAAAAAAAATTCAAAGGCGGTGCTAAGGAGATTCCATCCTAACAAAAAGGCCAGACAGAGAGAGAAAAGACAGCAGAGGAAAAAAGGGGAACAGAGAAGTCGAGAGAAGATAACGACAGAGGGGAACGAGGAGAACCAGTGGCGCAGCAACAGCAGAGAAGAGAGAGGAAAGACAGAAGAATCCCCAGAAGAAGAACAGGTGCAAAAGTGTGGTGTGCGAATCAATCAAAGACAGTGAAAGTGACAATCAATATTCAGTGAAACCCTCGTAGCCTATAGCTCGTAATTGCAACAAGTGCCAATTAAGTTTTATCAGTCCAAGAGCCAGTAACTCAGAAGGTGGGGAAAAACTTTTATAGAACCCGAGCAAAGAATAAAGAATTAAGCTCCCATTAATTTTCAATTCTCATCTAAAATTAGAACCCTTTTTAGCTAATTCAGCAAGGTAAGCAAATTTATATAAGTCAAATTCCCCAAAGTATAGCCTCCAGTGTCGGCACACGTTACCTTAGATCTGTGCGAAGAAAGTACAAGCACATATATGATATATATATATATATATATATATATATATATATATATATATATATCTATATATATATATTTTTTTTTTTTTTTTTTTTTTTTTTTTTTTTTGTCAAGATTTTGATCGATTTGATAAAAAAAAATAGTTTACATATATGGGTTGGCTATTATCACCTGGTACTTAATTTCATTTTAATCCTTGTGACCTGAAAATAGAACTAAAGGATATGGGATATGCCAGTGGAAATTGTACCCATAATCATAGGGGCACTTGGCACTAACCCAAGATCCCTGAAAAGGAACCTGGAAAAATTAGATGGTGAAGTAGCTCCAGGTCTCATGCAGAAGTGTGCGCTCCTGGGAGCAGCGCAGTTAGTAATGAAAGTGATGGACTCCTCTAAGGGGGCAGGATGCGACCTGGAACCCCACACTATAAATATCATCCAGTCGAATACCTACATACAATATATATATTGTATGTGTGTATGTATGTTTGTATGTATGTATGTATGCGTTCCTCCAAATGCAACATGGAACCCCACATGTCAATCTGTGATAGGATAATAAATAAAAAAAAAATAATAATAATAATAATATGACTTGTTTTACATATAATTGATAAGCTTGTGATACTACGTACGAGTGTCAGTAGCTGTAATGTTAGGGTTATTTATGTTATAATTTGGTTTAACCAGACCACCACTGAACTGATTAACATCTCTCCTAGGACTGGCCCGAAGGATTAGATATTTCTACGTGGCTAGCAACCAATTGGTTACTTATCAACGGGACATACAGCTTATTGTGGGATCCGAACCACATCGAGAAATGAATTTCTATCACCAGAAATAAATTCATCTGATTCCTTGTTGGCTGAGCGGAGTATCGAACCCGGACCCTGAGGTCGGCATTCGAGCATGTAACCGACTCGTCCAACGAGGAACTGCACGTTGTTAGCACTGACTAAAGTTATCGTATTACAAAACTAATTTACTTCCACCTTTCGCATTTCCACCTTTGATGATTCTACTAATGTGAGAAATTGTCTTGTTCCTCAAGTTTAGCATTCCTTAGGAATACAATGTATCCAAACTATTACCTTAATTTAAGGCTGTAAATTAGCCTGAAACTTTTTCTTTTATTTAATTCTTGACAAGTTCCCCGGGCGTCGGAGAAAATGTCCCCGAGCGCAAAGTTTAGCCATTTAATTTAAATATTTTATTTTCCAATGACATGCTTAGGAGGTAAGTTTAACTCTTTGTGTCCTAGTATTTTTTCGGGGAGGAAATAAATTGGTTCGGAATTGGTTTGTAAGATCTTATAGTTACCCCCCGTTAGGAGAAAATTGTGTCCCTTAACTCAAGTTTATCCAATTGTGTTTGGTTATTTTTTTTTTTTTATTTATTTATTTATTTATTATTTTTTTTTTTTAGCACTGCAGTATATCCACGTCTGCTGCTCTTTTTGCAAGGCCTGGTTACACGTGCTTTGGAAATGGGCCCACCGCTCTCTCTCTCTCTCTCTCTCTCATCTCTCTCTCATCCTTTTGTTTGTATTGCAAGCGTGGTCAAGGAATTTTATTTTCGCTTCCTTCCAAGTTCGTGTGGGGCTGCCGTTACCGCAACGCGGGCTGTAGGCAAGGGATGGAGGGGGAAGGGGTGGGGGGTGTTCATACCGGTAGCAGTAGATTATTGCGATTCCAACATGTGGGGTAAAATGGTTTGTTTTGTCAACTCAAGAGTTTCTTTCACGGTTTTCTCTCTCTCTCTCTCTCTCTCTCTCTCTCTCTCTCTCTCATACAATATTGTGCTGGTTAGGTTGACTGCTTTTGTCGAAGAAAATTACATAATCCACTGAAGAAATTGAAAGATCCACAGTTTCAGTATATCATGCACAATACTAGAAGACATTTGACATTATTTTCAAAGATTGATTTTAGGTATAAATTTAATGATTTGCGAAGCAACACCATTGTGATGCCAGCTAGGTTGTCTGGTGTTAGGAAGGTTCCATGGCCAAATGGAAAGAGAAGCAGAGAGTCTACCGCCGGGAGGGGGACGGGGGTGGTAATGCCCCTGCGTTTTAAAGTAGCTAAATGATGTTGATGATCTACATAACAAGCCGTATCTGTCTTGACCACGTAGTAAAGGATTGCTTGATTGTTTTATGTTAATTAAAACTGGCGTTGTGGCAACTAGGTTATTGACACCGTAAGGAAATGGTAAAGAAAACGAAATAAAAATTACAAATTTAGTTTATAAGGAACGTTTGTATAAATGATGTTTTTATATATATATATATATATATATATATATATATATATAAATATATAAATATATATATACACACACACACACACACACACACACACACACACATATATATATATATATATATATATATATATATATACATACATACATACATATACATACATACTACACACAACACACACACATCACATATATATATATATATAGATATATATATATATATATATATATATATATATATTACATGATAATGCGGTCTGAAAGTAGGCAACGCCATTATCTTTCCAGGGATGGATGCCCAACAGTTTGAAAGAAGATTAGGTTAGATCTCACAGAAAACTTTAAAATTTTGATTAATCTGCTTATATTGTGCCGTCGACAGTGATATGTGCAACGCCAGCTTATTCCATTGGATCAGTCAATCATTCACTCTCGAACGACATGAAAACGCAATTATGCAGAGATCAGAAATAAGGCGAAAGCAGTTTGCATGATTTCCTTAATATTGTGTCAGTGTAACTATGAGGAGATGTTTCGATATTAACGCTTTGTGCCTCTGCTGACCGGAAGCAGTAAATTATGTACCTGGTAGTTACAAGTGTGTGGCGGAGATAGCAGCTTCATCTGAAGACTAGCCGAGACCCAGGCCGGAATTCGGTTCCAGCCCTTCCAAGTGAGAAGAGGTGTAGTTTGTGTATCGGTCTGGTTTTCCACTGCTCTTTCCAAAAGTTGCCGATTTATTTCAAATTTCTTATTCTTCTCGGGTTAATCCTTAGCCGGGGTCGCTGTTTTTCCTCGATTTCTGTGTCCCGGGAAACCCTTTTAAGATTTCTAGAAAAGATTGAGATGGCTTTTTGTCGTCCGTCGCCCTTAGATCTTGCAAACTACTGAGGCTTAGGGCTGCAAAGTGCGGTAGACTGTAGGCATTAGTTAAGGTTCTTAGCAGCGTCCCTTCGTCCCCTAGTTGCAACCACTCTCATTTCTTTTACTGTACCTCCATTCTCATAATATTTTTCTTCCATCCTTTCAAACAATTTATTCGTTGTGCATCTGTCAATTTCTGTTTCAGCGTTGAATGACCTCATGGGTCCCAGCGGTTGGCCTTTGGCCTAAATTTTATATTTTATTCCATTGAATTGAGTCAGCATAAGTGGCCAAGTCCCTAGAGGGCTGGAGTTATCACGCACAGGAATAGCGTAAGATAGGGTTTATGTTTTTATGTTGTGGTTGTGTAAACGTTTATACGCTATCCATCTACTTGGCTATACAAATAACAGAGGCAGTTTTTCTCTCTCTCTCAATTTGATTAGGTCCAAAATGAAAACGGACAGCAGCCGGCTATTTTTGTGGTCCAGAATTGATACAACATTTATTCCCGTGCTGTTGTTTTCTAGCTTAGTGTGTCTATGAGGAAAGCGAGTGTTTCATTGTTTGTGAAGTGGGTCCTTGGTTTTCCATGGAGAAAACTTAATCTTTATATATATATATATATATGTGTGTGTGTGTGTGTGTGTGTGTGTGTATATATATATATATATCATACATGCACGCATATACAGATACACACCAAATTTATTCACTTTAGGTGCACTGTGTAGGTATTGCTTAAGTTTCTTCCCAGCGTCCCTTCGGCTCCTAGCTGCAACCCCTTTCATTCGTTTTACTGTAACTCCTTTCATATTCTATCTTCCAGCTTACTTTCCACAACCATCTTCTAACAGTTGTTTAATAGTGCAGCTGGGAGGATTTTCCTCCTGTTACACCTTCCAAACCACCTACTCTCGACTTCGCTTTCACCGCTGAATGACTTCATAGGTCACAGCGCTTGTCCTTCAGTCTTAATTCTATAATCCTGCCGCCCAAATTTATTCTCTCCTTTCTGGTTTTAATTTTCGTGTCTGGAGAAATTGAAATTTCAGGATACGCCATGTAAATGTTGTAATGTTTAATACATAGAAGCGTATTTTTTCTGAGTCTTTTCAAACATCGTTTTTTTTTTTTTTTTT
>NC_087219.1:40217602-40275102 GCF_015104395.2 Macrobrachium nipponense
ATATTATATTAATTATTATTATTATTATCGGAATATGGGGATGTATAATGGGCAAGGAATTATTATTATTATTATTATTATTATTATTATTATTTTGGGAATATAGTGAATATAATGGGCAAGTAATGCCTAAGAGAGGTTAGTAATGAAAATATACTTCTGTATGGGCAAATTATTAGTATATGTATTAAAAATTGTCGTTCCCGACAAAAGGATATCCGTTGATACACTTGGATAGCTCTAAATGACATTTAATTAACCCAAATAGATTACATTACTGTTAATCGAGAAGGGAACAGAAAACTGGATTATTAGCAGCTACAAAGAACATCTTTTCATAGATAGTAACGTGAAATGAATCATAGACAGTAAACTGAAATGAAGAGCACCTAACAAGAATGTTGACCGAGTGACTAGGTTTCGATACAGAACAACTTGAAGATGAACTCAGACTTCTCATATGGTGCACTCAAGGGCGTTTGCGGCGTCCCATCGGCCCGTAGCTGCGCCCACTTTTTCAACTCTTTTTACTCTACTTCCATTCCTTCTTTGTTGTTGTTATTATAATTGTTGTTGTTGGTAGTGTTAATATTATTGTGGCCTGTTGTCAAAACAGGGTCCGGGTCAGAGCCCATACTAATAATGAAAGATTTTAGATTTGCTACTCTCTCTCTCTCTCTCTCTCTCTCTCTCTCTCTCTCTCTCTCTCTCTCTCTCTCTCTCTCTCTCTCTACACGTCATCAGCGTTGTTTACTCTTTTCTGTATTGTTCACTTATTTATTTATTTTTTTATTTTTTATTGTTGCTTACTCATATTCTTTGTTATTTCCTCTCTCTCTCTCTCTCTCTCTTGTAGTATAAAGTTTACCATCTGCATCTGTAGCCAACTTTGTTCACATGTTGGTCCTCTTTTTGAGTCACTATATTAACGTAGTATTACAATCCCCTTAATGCCAAATAATATATTCAAAGAAAACTCATAATCACATGAGTCAATATAATGAGAAAGTAAATCCACAGTAGTATGTCTGTTTGATTTTGTTATTTAAGATATATATTTAAAAGTTAGCCATATGTGGGTCTTCTGCAGTTATAAAGTGATATTGCTTTTTAAAATGGAACCTTCTTAAAACAAAGTATGTTTTCTTTTTTATATTTCTGAAGGAACTTTTGACATTTTTACTCCAAAAACTGTAAAAGATTTTGTAGTCTTCGTAGTCCCCATTGCATGCGTGTGAGGTGTTAAAAAGTTATATATATTTATATTTATATATATATATATATATATATATATATATATATATATTATATAGATATGTATATATATATATATATATATATATATATATATATATATAATATATATAATGTCTACGGTTTGTGTAATGAAAAAAAAGTTTTCCTCCGAAGACTTCTTAAGCAAACGAAGCAAATAGAAAAAAAAAACTTTCTCATATCGTAAATTTGAACAAATCATAGGAATGTAGTGCTAGAAGTATTTGAGGAATCAAATTGTGATCTGAGATTGATGACCCAATTTGAGCCGACCCTAACTGTACTTCGAGTGGGAGTGGGTGACCACCGAGCCCCCAGTAGCCAAGAGAGAGAGAGAGAAAAAAAAGTGATTAGAGTTGGATCACGTAAATTGGACCGGGAGTAGATTGCTATGATTGGGCCTGATGTCAACAAAGGGGCCACATGCTTATCATCGGGTCGAATCAGTCGTGATGGTCGGTGGGTGGTGGAGGTGAGCTTGTGGGAAGGTGGAACCCTCCAGACTGTATATTAGTATATTTTTATGTTATCAATGTATTTACCATTTTTTTTTTTAACAAGCTAGATCTTTCTGCATTCCCTTTACCTCTTCTTACTCCTTCCTAATGAACACTATATTCTTTGGAGGCTTGTTCCATTTGAATACGGTTCATCTTCTGAATATGTAATAATGATAATAATAATTAAAAATCCTCATAGTAGCACGAGTCTTCAAATGGAGAAACAAATCCAGAGTCATATAAATATACATATGTTTAAATTTAAATATATTATGTACATTTACATAACTGTGGATTTGTTTCTCCAATAATAATAATAATAATAATAATGATAATAATAATAATATGGAAAAGTAAATCCACAATAATATATCTGATCTTGTTATTTAAAATACAAAGCAGAAAGCTTTCGAAGACCTGCACGGTCCTTGTCAAGGATTGACAAAGGAGGACCGTGCAGGTCTTCGAAAGCTTTCTGATTATGAGGTTTCTTTGAATAATAATAATAATAATAATAATGATGAATAATTTTTGTGACCTATAGGTAGTCTTCATTTTCATATATTTCATAGAGGGGCGTCTTTATGAGGTCTTAAAGTCTTACTTGTCTTTTTAAATTCCTTCGATGTTGTAGAAATTGGCCTACTTCAAAAATTATTTTCTTTTAATATGTAATTTTGAATATTTTTTGTGAGGTACATGTATGAAAGCACTGACAAAATCAGTATGGGTCGAATGATTAATATTTGATCCAAGTGCCGCCTTTATATTTCGTAGTTGTGTTTTGTAAATAATCTATAGATTAGCATGCGTATGTGAAATCGCAGATAGAGTAACCTTTACATTCCAGGGAATGGGGACTATTTTTGTATTCCAGGAAATCTTTGACCCATTTGTGGCCTGACATTCCATAGAATAGCCGCTTTTAAGAATTCATGAGTTCCTTGTGTTCATACGTTCCACACAGTAACAGGGTTATGGTACAGTAATTCCTTTTTTTTTTTATGTACTTTTTTTCCTCCCATGGAATAATTGCTTTGCGACTTTATCCTTCTACGTACTTGCATGTTGTACTAGAATAGCAACCGTATAATTGAAATAGAATATTTGATATGTACCGATCATTTAGTGTAAGGAGAAACGTATGCTCTTATATATATATATATATATATATATATATATATATATATATATATATATATATATTATATATATATATATATTAGCATTCTCAAACCTACTCGTACTCCTTAGACCAACTATGTTGATTTTCAGGCCTCCTTGTGACTCACAGCCGATTGCCGCTTTTAATAGTATGCTGAAGAAGTTTACTTATATTCAGCAATTTTTTGATGTATACGTTTATCTGTAGTTAATACCCCCTTCCCTCCTCCCCCATTCTTTCATGCCTTCTTGATATTGGTTTAATTTTGTTCTCTTAATAGCATTTTTTTTTTCTTTAGTATTCTTTCCTTTTAGATGGAATCATTTCACGTATTTTTTTTTTCTTTTCGCTCCGGATCCCTACCTGTTCTCTTATCTCGTAAGAAAGGATTTAGATCCGAAGAATTACGATCCAGGGGATTACGATGGCGAGATCCTGCCTCCTGTTCTTTCTCTCCGGGAATTTCCAGAGCGGCATAACCGCCCTGAATGGAATTAAGGCGGCCTTATTAGCAGAAGACTTAACGCTTATGAACTCTGGCGGATTATATTAAAACGGGCCTATTTTTAAAAGAGCTTCTAATAATGGGGGTGGGGGGGGGGTGTGAAGGCAGCTTAAAAAAAAGGCTGGGAAAATTAGCTTTTAACTCATGCGGTGCACTGTACGCATTACTAAAAGCTCTTTTGCAGCGTTCCTTCGGCTCCTAGCTGCAACCCCTTTCTTTTAATTTTACTATACCTCCGTTCATATTGTATTTCTTCCATCGCAGTTTCCATCATCGTAATAATCGATTCATAGTGCAATTGCTTTGAGTTTTCTTCCTTTTCACCTTTCAAACATTTTCACTGTCAGTTATCGTTTCGGCGCGAATGACTTCATAGGTCCCAGAGCTTGGCCTGTGGCCTCAATTCTATATATCCTGTTTTGAATTAGCTCTAAAGATCTTGCTGCCTTGAAGGGTGGAAGTGGAGTAAATCTGAAGAACCAAACGGGTTAAGTTTGATAGATCGAAGAGGGTAGCTTTGTAAATACGGGCTGAATAATATTGTAAAACAAGCAGTGTAGCTTTATGGAAAATGTATAAGTATATAAACTGTAAAGAATACCCCTAATTTGCTTTATTAACATATTAAAATCATGAGGGATGAAGATGAAGGCTATAAGAGGATAACCCATTGGTTTATTTAATGAATATTAATTAAAGACATAAGATTCCAAGATTAAAATTATGATGATACATTTTTTTTTAAGGTTTATTTTTAATTGTAAAATATAGCATTCAGATCTTAACGAGAGATCCAGCTTTTTAAGGTAATGACTTGCGATATCGTTGAAGGTATCTTAATGTGGGCTAATGATCTACGACGCTACGGATGAAGACCAGTATCAGAATTATGTGACACCGAAGATGAGATAATGATCTGTGAGATGCTGCGTGCGGAGACTTGAAGCTGACTGCAAGTGCTTGAATTGCCTGCGATAACGTTGACAACTCTCTCTCTCTCTCTCTCTCTCTCTCTCTCTAGGCTGTGTTTATATTCTCCACATGCTTCGGATTTCTGCGTGAACCTCAGTGTGTTTGTGTGTGCGTGCGTGCGTGGTGGGGTGGGGATTTAGAGAGGGCGGGGGGGTGTCGGGGGTTGTGGGTTGGGTCCTAGGTGCAGCTAAAGGATTGATTTATTATGCTTTGCTGGTGTCACGGGCGAAGTGAGGGGAGCTGTAAGGTAGAAAGGGAAGCCAGATGAATGGCTAGGTGCTTTTAGGGTGTTTTTGCTCCTGATGATGATGATGATGATTATGTGGGAATAGTCCAGATTTTAATGGACCATTTTCGCCAAGCCTTTCATTTGTTATTTATCTGGGTTTCATAGGTCTCTCTCTCTCTCTCTCTCTCTCTCTCTCTCGTCTCGTCTCTCTCTCTCTCTCTCTCCTGTGCCGTCTCAATAACAAAGGTCTTTGAGAAAAATACGGTAACTGCTCCAAAAATCTACGTGAAATTGGTAGTGTGGGCTGATATGAAGGAGAGAGAGAAGAGAGAGAGAGAGAGAGAGCAAAACGCAATATAGGCTAAGTATAGAAGCGTATTCGTCCATCCCCGTGGGAAATCATGTTCCATCCCGCGCCTCTTCACGATGTCAGGTACTGTGAGATAAAGGCCTCGGTACGTAATATATAAGGACCCCACCTGCGAGCAAGCAATATCCGTCCAGTGTTTGTTATAGGCCGCTCCTCCTCCTCCTCCTCCTCCTCCTCCTCCTCCTCCTCCTCCTCCTAACACCTTATCAGCCGCTCATTGGAAGATAATGAGGCCACACGTTATTATCTAACCTTTGATGATGGTGGGTGACGATTATTAAGATATGACGGGTGAGGAGACGATGCTCATTTGTTTGTTTGCGTTGGTTCGGTTTTGTTTTGGTCGGTTGGTTCGTCCTTTGGGTTCTTTGAGTTTAAATGATTTCTTTTCGCGTTAATATTGTATTGTTTTGCGTATTTTTTCTCTTTTCGCCGAGTATTATGTGGGATTTTTACGTGGGAGCGTAGTTTGCAAATTGTTGGGTCAGTTCTTAATAATAATAATAACAACAATAAGGCATCTCGTACGCTTTCGAAATTTATATTATATAATATATACTATATATATATATATATATATATATATATATATATGTGTGTGTGTGTGTGTGTGTGTGTGTGTATAACAAGCGAATACCACAGGAAAATGATAGTCAGAAATCCAGGCGCTTTCGTCTTTACAAGACATTGTCAAGGAGCTCCTTGACACAATGTCTTGTAAAGACGAAAGCGCCTGGATATCTGACTATCATTTTCCTGTGGTATTCGCTTATTTAATGAATGAAGTCACGTGTATCTACTGTGATTTTTTAAGCATATGTATGTATTAACTATATACGTCTCTCTCTCTCTCTCTCTCTCTCTCTCTCTCTCTCTCTCTCTCTCTCTCTCTCTCTCTCGTTACCTGTTTAATCGTCACGTTTTCTTGTTTACTAATCTGCTCTCTCTCTCTCTCTCTCTCTCTCTCCTCTCTCGCGGGGACTCTCTCGTCTCTCTCTCTCTCTCTTCTCTCCTTACGATTGTTACCCCTTTTAACCTTCACGTTCTTTTGTTTCCTAATCTTTTCTCTCTCAACGACTGGAGACTCCAGCCTAACCGCACCAAGATCTTCCACCTACGTCACTTAGGAAGATTGGTGTGTGATCTCCCCCGAAAAGACACAATTAAGGATATCGGTTCCTCCTTGTTTCCCGCGACCGTTAAGGGCGTGTCCGCCATTGTCTCCCTATCACGGAATGACCTCTAAGGGCCGTGGTGCCGATATGTTGTGCTCTATAAGTTATTGAAGGGTTTTATACTCTTGTGCGTCACTCGAGTGGTCTTGAGGCTTTGGGTTTGCTTTGTGTTCGTCTCTAGCTTGATTTTAATCAGTGTTGTTTTTATTACCATTGAGAAATCTTTGAATTATTCTCTCTCTCTCTCTCTCTCTCTCTCTCCTCTCTCTCTCTCTCTAAGCACCTCAGTGGCTTGATCAGTTTGGTGTTGGCGTACCACCTTGGTGGTCGTGAGTCCGATTCTCGGGCATTCCATTGAGGTGTGTGAGAGGTGTATTTCTGGAGATAGAAGTTCACTCTCGACGGGGTTTGGAAGTCACGTCAAGCCGTTGGTCACGTTGCTGGATAACCACTAGTTCCATTCAATGTGAAAACACCATACATACAAACTCTCTCTCTCTCTCTCTCTCTCTCTCTCTCTCTCTCTCTCTCTCTCTCTCTCTCTCTCTCTCTCTCTCACAGTTCATCACTAATATATTTTTATATTTATTAAAACTTGCGAAAAAACTGAAAAGAAATGATTTTTAGGCGAATAGGTTTTCAAAGAGAAGAATTGAGAATCAAATAATTCCTCTAAAGATGAGAGAAATAAAGAAATGAAGAGAAGTTAAGAAATAAATCATGGAAACGCGAACCAGAAATGTTATCAGTAATCATGGAAAAAGCGCGGATATTCCAAATCTTGGCAGTATGCAAATCGCGCACTCAATAACTTCAGTGAATGTCAAGTTACGTTAAGCCATTAATGAAAAAAAAAGCCTCAGATGAAATGAAATCAAAGCGAGATAAATCCTCCCTCCCCGTTTTTAAGTCTTGAATGATCAACTTGGCATGCGCATGCCCATCCCCAGCTGATGAATGGGCATCCCCGACGCTTTTGGCACCCTTTGAGTGTCACTGCCGAGTTTGTGAGATGGAGTCACCGATAGGTGTTGGTTGCGGGAATTTACTTTTTCCTGCGATAGTTTTCTAGGCCTTTTTTTTTTTTTTTTTTATTTTTTTTTTTTTTTTTCTTCACCATAAATTACTGTATATATTATATGTATATATAGGATAATATATAGATATATATAATATGTATATATATATATATTGGTTATATATATATATATATATATATATTATATGTGTGTATATATATATATATATATATATATATATATATATATATATATATATATATATATACACACACACACACACACACACACACACACACACACACACCACAGGTTTTGTTTTTCGGCTTAGTATTGAAAATTTAACAAGGAACATTTTTATTGTATTTTACACCAAATGTGTCATTTTTTCCCAGGGTATTGGTTAAGCCCCCACATAATTTGTTTTTTTTATACCCTCAGAAGGGATGACTATGATTTGGATATCCTCCCTTTTCCTCTGAGTGACGGACGCATTTTTGCCGAGGACCTAAAGGTGTTCTAGGGACGAACGGGTTGAAAGGGCACTTTGGTTTTCTTTAAATAATATATATTTTTTTTAATTTTATTTTTATTTAATTTTTGTTGTTGATTGGCTGATTGCGAAAAGGTTCATATTATTGTCTATAATTTAAGAATGAGATAATTTTCTTCATTTAGAAAGGTCATTGAAGTTATGAGTGAGTAGGTTGCCCAGCGTGGATGGCTTATAGAGAACTTTATTTCCCTGGAATAAAAGGGTCTTAATTGTTGGAAAAAAAAAAAAAGGGCCGTCTTCAGTAGTAGTAGTAGTAGTAGTAGTAGTAGTAAAAAAAAAAAAAAAAAAACACTTCGTCAGTTGTGAAAAAAGGTATCTTCTTCAGTAGTAAAAGAAAAAAAGCGAGCTCGTCTTCAGTGGTAAAAAAAAAAGAAAAAAAAAAGAAAACCTCTTTTTCATTGGTGAAAAAGCAATCTCTTCTTCAGTAGTGAAAAAAAGGCTCTTCTTCAGCTGTAAAAAAAAGGGGGTCTTCTTCAGTTGTGAAAAAAAGGGGCCTTCTTCAATAAAAAAAAAATTATTTCAGTGATGAAAAAAGGGGGTTATTCTGGTGTGGGAAAAAAAGGCGTTTTCTTCAGAAAACAAGTTTCTTCAGTAAGAAAAAGAAGTCTTCTTCAGTTGTAGAAAAAAAGGGTTTTATTCATTGGGGGAAAATGGTCTTCTCTAGTGGGAAACTGTCAACACGAAAAGCTTGATTACTTATTAGAATGTGCCCATGTGGAGAAGAGCTAAATTTATGTATCCTCTGAAGAAAAGACTTTGTTAATTTGGGAACAACATGAAAGATGTTAATTTGGGAACAACATGAAAGATGTTAATTTGGGAACAACATGAAAGAGCCCACCTGAAAATCATTTACCACAATATGAAAACCTGTTGAGGAAAGGGCTTTTTATTATTATTTTTTTTTAAAGGAGGCTCCTCACCCTGTGAGGAAGTAACGAGAGGAAAGTGAAGCTGGGATTTTTTTTCTCTTTTCCTTTTTTCCTCGGTAAATTCTTCATAAAAGGGTCCACGTTACATGGCCTTCAGTAAAGGGGAATTTCCTGCCCGGTTTATGACCGGATTTTCAGGTGGTGTCAACTGCTCTCTCTCTCTCTCTCTCTCTCCTCGTCCCTCTCACTCTCATCTCTCTCTCTCTCTCTCTCTCTCCCCTCTCGCTCTCTCTCTCTCTCTCTCTATCTCCTCTCTCTCTCTCTCTCTCTCTCTCTCTCTCTCTCAGGTTATTTTGTGTTCCTCGTTAAGTGAGGAAAATATTTCACGGACGTGCTCTTGTAAATGAAAATATCTCTTAGGTTTTTGCACGGTTTATAATGTTTATATATATATATATATATATATATATATATATATATATATATATGTGTGTGTGTGTGTGTGTGTGTGTGGTATATAATATATATATATGTATACTTATTTATACATATACTTGATTTTGGAATTATGATTAGACTATCCTTTTGTGCTACCGTTAAACATGAGTAGTAAGTAATTAGTATGATATTAGAATGAATCTGCCGGGTTGCTGTTAATGTGGAGATTGCATAGCTGTAGCAACATATATATCTATATGATATATAATATATATATATATATTATATAAATATAACTTATATATATCTTATATTATATATATTATATTATATATAATATATTATATATATATAATATAATTACATATCTATATATCTATATATTATATAATATATATTCATATATATATATATCTATATATATATTATATATATATATGTATTATATATATATATTATATATAATCATAATTATATATATTTAATATATTACATATATATATATATATATTTATATAATATATATACTATATTACATATATATATATATATTATATATATATATCTATATATAATATATATATATATAATGGCTAATGTGGCCGTGTGCCTTATGTTGATTATAAAATTGCCACCACCCATACCATATTCTCTCTCTCTCTCTCTCTCTCTCTCTCTCTCTCTCTCTCTCTCTCTCTCTCTCTCTCTCTCTCTCTCTCTCTCTCCAAATCCAGCCGCCGTAACTATCTAATTCTTTTTTGAGTCATTGTGTGTATTGCATCGTTTCGGGCCTAACACATGAAGACGATTGTTATGCTCACCTTTTTGGGAGAGAATTCAGGTCTCCCGTCTGTTTCTCCAAAGCATTTTTGGGAAGATTTTATATGTTTATGCAACCCTTTTACACGTCAACACGTTTCCCAGAATTGCGGGAAAGACGCCAAGTAGTTAAGTTGGCCCACCCCATTAGTTTTTGGGGGGTGGGTGGGTTTGTGGGTGGGTGTGGTATGGTTGGGTGGGTTGGTGAGTGGGGGTCCTTACGCTTGTTGCAAGTGGGGTGTGAAGGAGATGGGATTCTTTTTTCGATTCAGTTTTTGGATGACGAAAGAAATAGATAAGGGACGCTAAAAAGTAAGTAGAGAAAAAATAATGAAAAATGGAAGTGATGATAGGTAATATCACCATTTTCTTAATGGGCCATGTTTTTGGGTCCTTTATCAGATAAGTATATATATATGTGTGTGTTTTTTTTATGGGGGGGTGTTGGGTGTTGGGAGAGGAGCTTCAGAATTTTAATTGTTTTTTTTTTCGGGGTCAAGTATTTTAATGTTTTTAAGGAGCTACAGAATTTTTTTTGGGGTGGGGGTGTCATAGAAGTATTTTAATGTTTTTCCAAGGAGCTACAGATATCCCATTGTTTTCTCTGTGTGGGGGGAATAGAAATTTTCTATTTATTTATTTTTTAATTTTTTTGTTGGGCTGTTGAGAGGAAACGGATTTGGAAAATAGGGAAGTAGATTGATGAAAGCTGCGATAATGAAATTTTAGTTTAGTTTTATTTTAGCAGAAGCGCAGTATTTTTTAAAGGAAACTCGTTTATCTTGCCAGTGGAGTGGTTAGAGGAAAGAGAAATTGTTCTCCATAAGCCCTGTTCAGTCTAAACAGTTTAAGTCTTGCCCTGAAACGTCAGTTATTGTTGTTTTAATGCAGAATCATGTAATTGTTTATCATATATAATAATGCATAATGCATATGCATACACATGTACATGCATGCATACCTAGGTACCCAAAGACCCTAGGATGATAGATACAACGCGCAATTCATCACTTGCTTTTGCACTGCGTCTTAAATTGTTGAAGTGTATCTTGGATACCACAGTGTAAGGTGTCACTGCCATCTGTCTAGTGTAGGCTGTGCACAGACGTGTTTTATTATTTTTATTTTTTATTTTTTTTGCCAGAGGCAATTTGCCTGAAGTCTTAAGGGTTGTTTTTGTTGTGCGTGTTGTTAAGCAACGTTGTGTTTATACGAATCTTGAGTTCAGCGAGTTTTTCCATTACGTTTTTTGTTGTTGTTTCGGCGAGTTTTTCCATTACGATTTTTGTTGTTGTTTCGGCGAGTTTTTCCATTACGATTTTTTGTTTTTAAGTCTTGTTGGTTGTCAAATTTCATTAGAGGTGTTCTGCTGTAGATCCTAACTACATTAGTTCAGCCATTTTTATTATAACAAGTAATGTATCTTCGGTAGTTCAGCCATTTTTATTATAGCTGGTTATGTATCTTCGTTCCTAAGGAGTAGGAAGGGATTAACCATGATTTTGTATATTGCGGCGTTCTTTAAAAAATTGCGTTTTACTTCGTTTACCTCATTCCCTCTTGTTCCCAGAATATCCTTAATGTCGTTCGTTGCTGTTTATTGGTGCGATTAACTTTTATCGGAAATAAATTTTTCTTCATTATTATTATTATTATTATTATTCAGCATATGCTTAATTCATGTGAAACACTGAGGTAAGACTCACGTGTGAAATAGGAAACCTACATAGTGAAGTAAAGTAATTAACCGTTTAAAAAATATATAATATATAAAGATAGGGAAAGTTGTAGAATTACTGTTATCTGACTTCTGGAGTGCTGTCTTCATATTAAGTAGAGTACCTTGAGAAATTCCCTTATCATGCAAGTATCATACTACAGTGAGCTCTCGCATCGAGACTTAACTACCTTCTCACTAAAATGATGTATTATTGCTCAGAGTGGGATTGCTTTCAGATACAAGTGAGTGTTCCATCTGCTTCACAGGACTGCTATCTTCATTATGAAAACAGCTTATGTTACAGCGCAGTCTCTTCACTGAGAGAGACGCTATGCAATGCTCAGATTTTTGGAATATGACCATGTGGCCATGAGAGGCAGCATCGTCTGTGATATGTGTTTGGTATCAACGTCATGAAAACCCAATTATGTAAATTGCCTTTTCATAACAGTAAGGCGTAGTTTTTATATATATATTTTTCTGAAAAGGAAACTGTTGTACCGCATTTTTCTGTCTGTCCTCAAATCTCAAAAACTATGGAGGCTATAGAGTTGCAAATTGGCATGTTGGTTATCCGCCCTCCTATTATCAAACGTACCAAATTGCAGCCCACTACTCTCAGTAGTTTTTATTTAAGGTTAAAGTTAGCCATAATCGCGTGTTAGGCTCGATATCGGACAGGCCACCACCGAGCAGGGGTAAAAGTTTCGTGGGCTGCGGTTTATACAGCATTTTAACGGAGATCACCGAAATGGAGTTGTATTGTCGGTGGCCTTGAGTATACGTTTTACGGAGGGAGGATAAAAAAAAAAATAAAAAGGAAAAAACGCCTCCATATTCTGAAATGCCATCCAGGCGCCTATATTATAATCTTGCATTCTCCAACGTTCGGCGAAATTCCGTACAAGACGTTAAAATCACCCCGTTTTAATTACAGAAATAGAGCAATTTCCTGCGGGACCCAATCCGTATTTTCTGATGATAAGTTGAACGCCTCGTTTCCTTTCCAATCCCATTCGTATTCAATTATATTTTTATTTTTATTATTATTATTATTATTATATTCTCTTCCGCTTCGTTATCATCTCGAGTTCAGTAGATGTGCAGGTCAGGCTCCTCAAAGGGCTTTTTTTTGAGAGAGAGAGAGAGAGAGAGAGAGAGAGAGAGAGAGAGAGAGAGTTCCCCCTCGTTCTTTTTCTAATGGTTTGTACGTACGAGATCTTTCAGATCTTTCCTCCTCGGTCGTTTTCGCTGTGTTAATGCTGTGCTAACAGAGAAGGGCTGATTTGCACCCTCTTTGGGAGACGCTGCTCATTTGCATCCGGTAATTGTTTTTTTTTTTTTTTTTTTTTTTTTTTTCATTTTTTCCTTTTTCTTTTGTTTTTCTCAGTGGAAGCGACCGGAGGAAAGGGGGGAATGCGCGAGAAATTTCCTCTCTCTCTCTCTCTCTCTCTCTCTCTCTCTCTCTCTCTCTCTCTCTCTCTCTCTCTCTCCGTATGATCCAGAGATTCCTGTTGTTGAGGTGATGATAGTGTAATCGTCCTTCAAGAATGTGCAACGTGTATTTGGTAGTTAGTTGGCTGTTGATGTCGACTAGGTTCTTGGGATATAACCCTTATCCCAAAAGACCTTTTGAAGGGTAACCTCCAGCTGGCTGGTCCTGTAAAAAAGAAAAAAAGATAGAAAAATACACATTATATATTCATCACCTGGTAGGGACAGGTTTACTGATTGTATATAATTCCATTTGATTGTTAGAGGCTCCTAAGGTAGAATGATTACGATATTAATGGGTATTTGTGGTTTAATGTGTTGATGGAATAAGAAACTTTTATGATGAATTGTGTGCGCTTATTCGAGTAAGGACAGATTCACCCATTGTTTCATTCCTTTTAGGTGTAATGTACCCCCAGGCGGGAATGATGTCGGTATTAAGGGTATATTAGTAGCCTTAATGTTTGAGAATATAAGAAGGTCACTTAGGTAATAAGTTGTTTCCTCCCCCTCCCCACTCCTCCTCGACCTCCTCCTCCTACTCCTCCTCCTCCTCCTCCTCCTCCTCCTCCTCCTCCTCCTACTACTATCATCTTCTCTCGACGAATGGTAGTGGCGTCTAGTTGACCGACGATGATAATTCGTATTGGCGAAGATTGCCTACGTCCTGGGCCTCGAGTGATGGTCGACCTTGACTCCTGGTGTAATGAGTAATACTTGAGAGAGAGAGAGAGAGAGGAGAGAGAGAGAGAGAGAGAGAGAGAGAGAGAGAGAGAGAGGGGGGGGGCTATTCGGTTGTTCTCAGATCAAACGTCGACTCCTCCTCCTCCTCCTCCTCCTCCATATTTAGTATATTTGATCTCGTCCCGCTTCACAATTATTTTCATGAATTGCTTCTCTCCCCCGCCTCTTTCCTCAGTGTTGATTGCATGGTGTCATGTGCCTTCCTTTTTACTGCTTTTTCTTGTTTTACCTCTATGTCTTGTGCCCTGCGTTTATTCTACCTCTCTTTTTTCATCTTCTAACCTTTCCCGAAAATTGCCATCAGTTTTATTCATTTCCCTGTTCCTTAACTTTTCTTGAATCAGTTTCGTTCTGTCAAGTACGTCAGTCTTCTTTGCTTCTCTTGTAATTTTCCATACATTTGTTTTTTCGAGCTCGTCTCCCCCTCGTTTAATCCCGTGTACTCATATTCATTCGTCCATTTATCTGTCCGTTGTATATTATCTAAATCCGTTTACTGGTTTCATTGTATCCAAAATGGAGAGAGAGAAAAAAAAAGCTTAGAGAGAGAAGTAGGTAATCAAATGACGTACGAACTTGATGACAGACACCAAAGTCGGATTCGATAATATGGAGATAATTCCCCAGTAGTCTGTCAGAATAAGTTTAATCTTCTGGCAATTGGATCGAAATAAAACCTAATCCAATCTTTAGTATCCAGGATAATTATTCTCTCACAGCAAGTGTGTTGAGATGACTGTCTTGTGTAGTGTCACCGGCGACATGTGAACACATACAACTGTGAAGTGCTTGTTCGTGTTACAGACAGCTTCTGAAAATAACTGTGTTGCTGTAGGGGTCCTTTTGAATGGCGCGTTTGTTACACGGAACCTCTTAAATGGCTTGTTTCACACATATTGGCGTATTTCCATAGGTGTTTTAAAGGACTGTTCGACACATTTAAATAGCTTACTTTCCACATTTGTGTATATATCCATGGAGCTTTTAATGGGCTGTTCGATTAATTTGTCGTTTAAATGGCTTTTTTTCTGATTGTTTATGGACCTTTAAATTGCTATTCGATGTTTACAGCATTTTTAAATGGGTAGTTACTTTTTTTTAATTCGCTAATCGAGGGTAAGCTTTTTTTTTTTTTTTTTTTTTTTTTTTTTTTTTTTTTTTTTTTTTTTTTTTTTAGGTGTGGATTGTTTATTTTTATTTATTTATTTATGTATTTGTTTATTTATTTTTTGTAAGTAGTGGAAGCTAAAGCCTTTTTTGTGAAAAAGGTAATTGTTGCTGTAGGGATCGTTTTGAATAGGTCGTTGTCAAATTGTCTTCTTAAATCTGTTAGGTTCCCCATTTTAATGGCTAGTACGATGTAATTGCCCATTCATGAAACTTTGAAAATGGGTTGCTGATGTCACGGGAAATGTAAATAGCTTGTCTAGCATAGGGCCTTTTGCATTTTACTACTACTACTATTAATAATAATAATGCTTACAAAAGAACCTTGAGTTATGACATGCAGAAAATCAAGTGCATTCTCTCTCTCTCTCTCTCTCTCTCTCTCTCTCTCTCTCTCTCTCTCTCTCTCTCTCCGAATCATAATTCTATAGCTTTAAAGGGTTCCCACCTCCCTCTGTGAAGAGAAAGGACTGAAATCTGTGGAAGATGAAGAATTCTATATTTTCACGCTATTAGACAAACTAAACCGTGTTTTTTTTTCCTACGGTAGTAATAAAGTCATACATTTACTTTATATGAATACTTGAAGTCGTTACCCAGATTGTATCAGATAGAAGACCTGGGTTCTCGTGACATCCTGACACATGTGGGAAATAGACTGATAGAAAATGGAGAGAGAGAGAGAGAGAGAGAGAGAGAGAGAGAGAGAGAGAGAGAGAGAGAGAGAGAGAGAGAGAGAGATTAATTTCAAGCTGTAAACTCGGACAATGCTAAGGTAATCTTTTTAAGGACGCATGTAGTCGATAAAGCCAACTCCTTCAACAAACTTAATATTACCACTTGACTTCAGGAAGATCTCTGGATAGAGTATAATTACCCTCTTCATCCCGGCACTCGAGAGAGAAAGCCTATTTCTCAAGAACCCGAGACTTAAGAAGAAATATGAGCGTCTTTGACAATGTGTATTTTGAGGAGTGTCGATTTGTAGTGGAATTTGAAGTTAAGTCATCGTTATACTGGAATGATAAGTCATAAGTAACTGATATGAAAAATAACTTACTTTAAATCAAATATACTTCAGCCATGAATTGTTGAAAGAGCTGCTTCCAAATGTGAAGGCCATATAAATGATGAGAAGAAAAATGCTTTGCGGTGTCTGTGTGAACAGTTGGTCCTGTTACTTGCGGAAGTAACACTTATCATAGAGGTGTTGTTACTTCTCTTAGCCGGTGCTATTGTAAGTTTTACATAAGCATCACGCCTTGTGCGTGTGTTCTACTGTCTTATCTGTTCATCTGTTGTAATTAGTGTGAATACTCTGGCTAGTGTATAGTTGATGGAGATAGTATAAAACATTATACCCACCTTGAATATTTGTGTGTATATATATATGTGTGTGTGTGTATGTTTATTACGTTAATGTATATTTAGATTTATTTTGTTTATTTTAAACAAGGGGTTACCTTCCGATTTTGAAATGCAACCTTCAGTGCAACATTTATGCTTTTAGTCATTGAATTGTTTATGAAACTTCAACTGTCACATTATTTTTATACACATTTGTGTGCGTGTATTTGTGCGCGCGCGCACGCGTGTATGTACTGGTAATATAATATATAAGAATTTTTACTTTACAACGGGAATATATATATATATATATATAAATTGCAGAACTTTTACAATATTCACACACACGCACATGTGTGTATATATATATACATATACATATACATACATGCACATATTTATATATCATGGAGTTGCTTGTAAGATATTTGAACTTGTTCATCCAAGTGTGAGTGAGGCAGTCGTCATGTCTTTTTTTTCCCTCCCAGAAGAACGTCCTCGGAAAAAAAAAAAGTGGTGTCGTTGTGCGTGTGAATGAATATACTACTGTGCTGAACCCTCCCGAGACCTCGTTCGTCTATAATAACTGTTTTCTTCTTTTTTTTCCTGTCCGCAGGTGAGTAGCGGCCTCATGAGCGACTCCTGTGAAGCACCAGGCGATGGCGGCAATGTAGTAGTTTGCTCCAAGAAGGAAAGAAAAGTGTATTGATTAAAAAAAAAAAGCAAAAAGGCAAAGCACCTTTGGCGGTCTTTTTCTGCTACTGCTGCTGCTACTGCCCCTGCTGCTGCTGCTCCTGCTACCACTGTTGCTGATGCTTCTACAACGGCATCTGAATCATTTATATATATTATATATATATATATATATATATATATATATATATATATATATATTAATATGTATAGATATATATATATATATATATATATATATATATGTATATATATAGATATATATATATAGATATATATATATATATATACTATATATATATATATATTGTGTAACCTGCTGCTATGTACACACATGCCTCCTGTATTGCTAAGGTGGCTGGCTGGCTGGCTTGGGTTGCAGTTTTGTCCCCCCCCCCCCTCCCCCTCCCCCTCCCCCTCCCGACCATCGCTTATTCGTTTTGGGACAGCCCTTTGGTTTCATTCCTTCCTTATAATATATATATATATATATATATATGTACATATATATATATTATATTTTTGTGTATATATATACGCATCGGTGGAATCATAAATAATTAGGGAAATCTCTTCTCATCTAACCTCTCATTTTTAGGTCCCCTTCCTGATACCAGATAACATCTCTGAATTTTGCTTTGTCTTTTTAGGAAAAAAAAATTTGTTATCTCTTTCTCTCTCTCTCTCCTCTTTATATATATATATATATATATATATATATATATATATATATATATATATATATATATATATATATTTTTTTTTTTTTTTTTCCTTTTTTTTAAAACGTGCTTTTTTATGTTACTGTCATATGCCCCGCTTTAACACTACCTACTTACCCCTTCCCTTTTTTTTTTTTTTTTCTTTCCCACCACTGAACACTGTTACTGCACTTCCAGCCTCCCAGCTTCTGCATTTTCTGTGCACCTTGGTAGTTCCTGCACTCATTCATTTTTGCATGCGTTGTCGGGTATGTCGATGTGTTTTTGTGTTTTAATGAAAATGTTTCCTTTTTATGATAGATGTTGTGACTCCTTTAAGGTTTGTATTGGTGTATTTTAATTGAGTTTGAAATTTTGAGAATGTCGTGATTTTTCACCTGACTTTTCTATAAGATATATATTTTTTTTCAGTGAACGGGAATTCCTTTTAGTGGATATTATTTTTTTATTTTTTTTGTGTTAGAACAGTTTTTTTAACGTGGAGAATTTTCAACTTTACAAATATTTTGCCTCATGAAATTTTGGTGGGAGAACGTACTTTATTTACTAATCACTATGGGGTTCGTTTTATGCGTTACAGCGAAAGTTGGTATCTATAAGTAGTTTCATTCCCTTCTTACTGTCTTTCGTCGTAGTTGTTGTATCCACAAAGCTCTTTTAGCAGTCGAGCCTGTTTAGATTGTTGTACATTTCTTTATAATGCACGGAGCTGAGTTGGATCCCCTAATTTGAATTGAAATTTGTCTGTGTGTGTTTAAATTCAGCTTTTCCTGTGAGATTGCGACTACGGAAACAAATACCTCTCTCTCTCTCTCTGTGTGTGTATATATATATATATATATATATATATATATATATATATATATATATATATATATATATATATATATATATATATATATATTATATATATATATCACACACACACACACTAAATAGTTGACGCCGTGAACGGAACGCCTACTTATCGATTAGATGTTGTCAATGCTAATGTAACCTTACAGCAATATCCTACACTACAGTGTCCTTACGTAACCCCCTGCTATCCTTTCCGGATCGCCCCCCACCGATTACCAACCCAAAAAGTGCACTGAATAAAATGGTCTTTCCCATCCTTTTACCTTTTTTTTTTTTGTGTGTGTGTATTTAGTTTGTTGGTTTACGCGTTGATTTGTTGCTTCTTTTTTTGATAAGCGGTCTCTCCTTCTTTCTGTATTTACCATTTCCTTCTGTTCCTTCTGAATGAGCACCTCTTGCCCTTGAAGCTTGAATTTCAAGTCAAGTCCCGTCGTTGCGAAGCCAGTAACAACTAACAAATCAAAATAAAGTCAGTCCCTGTGGACGTGTTCCGTATGAGTGGTACTCATCTTCTGAATTATAGTAGTAATAAAAATAATAATCATTATCATCATTTACTTATGCGAAATTAATGCATTTACAAAAATATACATAACATTTAAGAAACCAATAGAAATAAAAAAAATTAATTTGCAAAATCGACGATCAGTACTGCTTGCTAAGTGCAGTGGTTTTCATTTTCCCGGTTATTTTGTGCCTCCTCCTCCTCCTCCTCCTCCTCCTCCTCCTCCTCCTCCTCCTCCTCCACCAATAGTTCTAACTCCTCATCCTCGCAAAGTTCGAACTCATCGGGGACAGGGCATCCTGCCCCCCTTACAAATTTCTGTTGGGAATCTTGCACCATCACCAGTCTCATTGGGTTTCCCCTCATGAGACTTCTCTCTTAAGATCTCCTGCCAAGCAGACACTCACTCAAGCGACAACGGACTAGAACTAGAAACACGATATATATCTCTAAGAGAGAGAGAGAGAGAAAAAGATAGGGTGAAAGCCGTGCTTTACAAGAGCCACCAACACCATCTTGTGATTTGTGGGGATTTTTTTTTTCTAGTGGCGGCACTGCAGGTGGGCGTACCGTGGGCGTTTGAGTCGTAGGTTGCTTGTGGGCGCGGCCGCTAAGTTTCTGGGGCCACCGCCCTTGATTTGTGATCTACCTTGAGAGGGTCAAAAAAGGTTGGGGGGGGGGGAGGGGGCGAGGTTGGTTGTTAACTGGGTGGAGTAGACTGTGACAGACAGTTATAACACTACCAGTTTGCCAGTCCCCCAAAAAAGGGTGTTGATTGATATAAAAGTATGAAATTTTGTGTCAACGATATCCATAACAAACGCCGAACAAACATAAATTCGAAAAAAACCGGAAAATTTATTGCTCATAACTAACATATATGAAGCTAGCTGTTTTTCATAGATTCCAAAATACCACAGTTACCAAATGTTATATTCATTCTCGATGTACCCTGTGAATAAGATTTGTATCTTTGTGATCCCATCGTTTAGAAAGGGGGAGGGCTGGGAGACATTTGGTAGGGATTCTGTCTTCAAACCCATTCGATATAGAGAACCTTTAAAAGAGGCACAAGAAAGTGCTAAGCCTGAAACAGTTCCGGCTTCTCTGGTTCTATGTCTGTATCTGAAATCTTCGTTAAGAGTAGGTGGGACTGTTACTAACCAAAAGATGCTGTTTTAGTAAGCACTATCAATCAGTCATTGCTTAGGGGCCATTGAACCCTGGGAAGTATGTTACTCTCTAAGGATTGAACCCTAGGAAGTAAGTTTCTCTATCTAGGGATTGAACCTCCCTGTTAAGGGATTGAACCCCAGGAAGTAAGTTTCTCTCTGTAGGGATTAAACCCTAAGAAATAAGTTTCTCTATCTAGGGATTGAAGCTCTGTAGGGATGGAACCCTAAGAAATAAGTTTATCTAGAGATTGAACCCTAAGAAGGAAGTTTCTCTATCTAGGGATTGAACCCTAAGAAATAAGTTTCTCTATCTAGGGATTGAACCTAGAGTGTTAAGTTCCACTGATATGTGCATTCACAGAGGCTGTAAAACATCTGTCCTTGGTAGTAGATCCTGAGGAATTTATTGTAGTTATTAGTGGAGTTAAAACTTGGCTTATACTCCCTTATATTTTCATCTTAAAGCCCTTGCGTGGCACACTGTACATGTAAAATACTTAGTTCCTTCAGTCTCTGTTGTACTGGTTTGAATGAAAACTTTTCGTTCGATCTCCTCACATTTAGCTGTCCAGCTTCTTCAACCTCTCCTTGCTCCAGTTGTCACCTTTCGTTTAGCAACAGATATATGTATAAATATAATATCTTTTGATAATATTGTCACAGTTGTCAGTGTTTAATAGGTTGATATGATTTTAATTGCCCATGCAATTATCATAATGGTTCTCATTACCATTGGTTCAATAAGCAATCAGTGTATTTGGTGCTTTTATTAAGTTACTAAAGTAACTGATTGATACATCCTTCTACTTAAATTTTGTATATATATATTTGCCTTGCAGTAATTTAATTAAATTTTTTATATTTGTTCCGCAGCAAAGTGAAGTTAAACCTTTTTTTATTTATGCATTTGCTTTGTATTTTATTTATTTAACCTTTTTTTATATATTGCGTTCTAGTGAATTGAATTAGACTTTTGATATTATGCTTCTTTGTAAATTTCATTAGACTTCTTATATTTGCTTTGTATATATTAAAGTAGACATTCTTAATATTTGCTTTGTAGTAATTTTAAGTAGACCTTATATTTGCATTGTAATACATTAAATTAGTTATTCTTTATATTTTTTTTAATGAATTAAACTAGACTTTCTTTTATAGTTCATATTTGCTGTTTAATAAATTAAATTTTTTTCATATTTGCTTTGTAGTCAATTTAATCAAGCTTTCTTTCTGTATGCTTTATCGTAATTTAATTAATCATCATAGCTAGTACTGCTACTGCTCATACTGCTAATGCTACTACGACTTATTATTATTTTTATAGTATTAGTATTATATAAGTCGGGTGAAGGCGTTATTTTTTTTTATTATTATCAAATCGGGTGAAGGCATCATTATAATTAATAATATTATTAAATCTGGTAAAGGCATTATAATTATTATTATTATTATTAAATCAGGTGAAGGCATTATTATTATTATTATTATTATTATTAACTCGAGTGAAGGCAAGAGAGAAAATTTACGGCCGTCGCAGATATATGGGCGATCGTGTTGCTCATTTTTGCGTGAAAGCCACGTGGCGGGAATCTCAAGACGTCGTCGCCGCCCTTTTGAAGACCGCCCGCAGGTTGAGATAGATTCGACCGGGGGTGTTGGGGGGGAGGGGGTTACTGCATATGTCTCTGTCTCCATTTGATAAGGGAGCGTAAGGCGATGCTCTGAAGACGATGAACGATGTTGTCGTCCTATCGAGGTTTCGTCTCTCTCTCTCTCTCTCTCTCTCTCTCTCTCTCTCTCTCTCTCTCTCTCTCTCTCTCGACTTTTGTTGGTGCTGGGCCATGGTGTCAGTGAACTACTATTACATCAGCACGTGTGATGAACACAGGATTTGGTGGGCATGTTTTTACTCATTTATGGGGCTGATTTGTGTGTGTTTTTGGGCACTTTGCGTGCTTATTGCTGAATGTTCAGCGGACGTATTTAGTTATGTTGTATATACTGAAAAACATTGAATTGTGACGAGTGGAAACCCATATTTGAGACAAAAGTGTTACACACACGTGTATGTTGTTAGTAGTGTTTGTGTGTGTATATATTATATATATATATATATATATATATATATTATATATATATATATATATATATATAAGACATAAACGTGTGTTTAACACTTTTATCTCCACTCGTCACAATATTTTTCAGCATATACAACATGATGAATTATATATATATATATATATATATATATATATATATATATATATATATATATATATATATATAACATACATACATACATGTGTGTGTGGTGTTGTGTATTACATATCATGCACACGAATATTAAGCCTGCAGTTTTCGCGCGCGCTCAACTAGCACCCAACGACGCGGTAAACCCACGACAGAGAGAGACCCTTATCGAAAGGGAAGCCATAAGGCAAAGCGTGACGTCGACATCGGGGAGCGTTTTCCATTTCTTTATTCATATTTTGGTGAGGATGGCAAAACCGAGAAGCTCTTTATCAGAGGGGAGCAGCTTCCCCTAACCCCCAATCCGCCCACTTCCCCCTTTCCCCTCCATCATTCGCCTTCGTCAGCGCGAGGGAATGTCATTTTCCCGCCGGAGCGCTGCGCTAACGCGCAACCCGATACCTTTGACCGAGTGCGGCGGCGGGGGCGGAGTTGTGAGATAGCTGGCAACGAGTGAATGGTGTTTGTTTGTTTGTTTGGTTTTTGCGTAATGTATTTGTTTCTCGTTTGCTCTTTTTTTTTTTTTTTTTTTTGCAAAATGTGTCTGTTTGTTTTGTTTCCTCCTTTATTTAACTTTTTTATGCCTTTGGCACTACAGTCTGCTCGTTTTTTTTTCTCGTCTGTTTAGGAACTAAGTATACATATACGTGTAGTATATAGATATATATATATATATATATATATATATAATATATATATATATATATATGTGTGTGTGTGTATATATATATAAATATAAATATCAGGCTCGAACCCAGGTGTTTCAATTGAAAGGCATGGCTACTGCAAACCAGGCCATACAAGTCGTTTTTCCGTTACCTGTCCGCATAACTGATAGTCACAAATATTGACACTTTCGCGCACAAACATTACATATATTATAACTGTGTGTGTGTATTTGTTATATAGGCAGTTCTCGTTTTTCATTTGCCTCCGTGGCATTACCTTTATTTACTCACATAGCATCACGTCTTATATATTCATAGGGGCGTGTATTGCATTGAGTCACCCACGAAAAAATCGCAACCTTTTTTTCCATGTACTTTGTGTCGCCCTCGATAAATGTCTGGAGGAAACCTCCCACGCCCCATAATGCTGTCCGCACTCCCATAATACTGTTGAGAGACCCCTCTGTGATATACTGAGCTGTTTTGACTTGGACAGCCTCAGCGTCTCGTCTTCGCGCCCTTTTTTCATTTAAAAGTTGTTTCGGGAATGGTAGAGTGCCTGGGATTCTGCTGTTTTCCTGTTTTTGAAGTATTGATAGAAGCGTGAATGGTGCACTTAATAATAATAATAATAATATCTGTGTATGCAGGAAACAAACCTTCTTTCAAACATGTTTTATTATAAATAATGGCATAATTCACAGAATTGATTCTATACAAAATTCTTTCAATTCTCCTTATGATTTGTCTTTCTGGTACGCTGGCATTACAAAGCAGCTGTCCCGCACGATGAATGTTGGAGAGCTGCTTTGTAATACCAGCGTGCCAGAAAGACAAATCATAAGGGGATTTGAAAGAATTTTGTATAGCTCAATTCTGTGAATTCTGCCATTATTTTTTATAATGATAATAATAATAATAATAATAATAATAATAATAATAATAATAATAATAATAATAATACTGTTTGTGAAATAATGATAGAAGCATGGCAGTAAGTAGATTGGAATTTAATAATAATACTTTTTTCGAAGTAATGATAGAAGAATAGATAATGCAGTAGTTGATAATAATAATAGTAAAAATACTAATAATTATTTTGTAACAAGTGTTGTTCTTCTTCTTCTTATTATTCTTGTTGGGTGTAGGAAAGGTCTTTTTCAGAGCCTACAAGGCTCTGATAAAGGTGTTTCGCGTTGAGTTAAAGATATATACAGAAATTTTATGATTGGATATTTATTATTTATATATTAGAATGAGTATGACCAAGAACTAAGGACAACCACTTTGCCTTACCTGTTCAGTATGGTCAAGACTACATACTACTTACCCGTCTTCCTTGTTCAATATGATCAAGAGCCATGTTTAGTTATGCCCACCTATCCGGTAAAACCAGGAAGGTCAGTCATGGAACAATACCTGTCCAGTGCGATTAAGAACTGCCGTCACTTACGTGTCCTAGCTATGACGAGTGGTTTTCGCCCTCGGCTACCAATCCGGTGATCCGAAGTTCTCGGCTCAGCCAACGCGGAATCAGAGGAATTAATCTCTGGTGATAGAAATTCATTTCTTGATATATTCTGGTTCGGATTCCACAATAAGCTGTAGGTCCCGTTGCTAGGTGACCAATTGGTTCCTAACCACGTAAGGTATCTAATCCTTCGGACTAGCCCTAGGAGAGCTGTTAATCAGCTCAGTGGTCTGGTAAAATTAAGGTATACTTAACTTGACGTGTCCTTACTGAGCAAGGTAAAAGACCCTTCCCTCTAACCCATATGGTCCAGACATCGAGTTATTCATGATTACGTTCGTGCCCTGTATGACCAAGAACAAAGACTAAAGTGGTGGTTTCGTAAAAGTACGTTGAAATGAACTTTACTAATTTCTTGAAATATGAATATTTATAGCGTATTTTCCTTCCGTTTTCTCTTGAAATTTCGGTCATAAATGTAATTCAGAACGTTCATTGTGCCGTCGTAACCATTAGAATGCTTGTTTTTGTGAAAAGTAATGGTAGAACAAAGTATCTCTCAGTCACAAACAAAATCATAACAGTTAATTTATCGAATGTCAAAATGTTGACATTCTTACACTGTAACTGGTGTTAGAGTTGGAAACATTGTTTGAAGATCTATTGTCAAATATCAGATTCTGAATTTGATTTCGAAAATTCCATACGTGTTATTTGCTTTTCTGGTCATTTTCTGAAACATCCACCTTTCAACACCACGTTAAGTAAAATTAATTTTTTGTTTCAAATATCCGTAATACAAAAGACATTTATTTATTATATATATATTTTTTGTTGGCGTAACAGTGCCATATGTATTAACACTTGTAGGAATTTTCTGTCTCTTGTACAGTATCTAGTATGGAATTAAGCGCTCTCTCTCTCTCTCTCTCTCTCTCTCTCTCTCTCTCTCTCTCTCTCTCTCTCTCGGATGAGCATCATCAGCAACGGATCTTTGTTTGCTCCCGAATATCTATCTGTTGGCGGTGGTGTGGGCCCGTTAAAGCCTTCATCCAATCTGGAATCTGAAGCATCCTGGACGGGCGCTGGACCATCGTTCGCCTCTCTCTCTCTCTCTCTCTCCTCTCTCTCTCTCTCTCTCTCTCTCTCTCTCTGTGCGTTTGGGAATTTATCGATGGATTTAATAGTCAGCCATACGCTCTCTCTCTCTCTCTCTCTCTCTCTCTCTCTCTCTCTCTCTCTCTCTCTCTCTCTCTGTGAGTTTAGTATGGAGTCAAATCAGTGTCGTACATTCTTTTGTATGGAATTAAAGCTCTCTCTCTCTTCTCTCTCTCTCTCTCTCTCTCTCTCTCTCCGCGGATGCTGGGATGCAGCGAGCGTTATTATGATCGGGCCGTCCAAAATGGAAATGAGGTTTATTTTTCCCTGGAAGGGTCGCTGCTGTCCCCCTCCCCCCTCCCTCCACCCCTCCCCCCTCCCCCCCGATGCACGCTGGGAAATTTTAAGGGGGAAGGGGGAGGGGAAATTGTAAAGTGGAATTCTAACATCAAAGGCGAGAGAGGGGAATGTTCCGATGCAGGTTTGGAGAAGAGGGTTTTCAAGCGGATGTTTTCTCATTGATGGGGAATTTAACATTTAAATGAAGGTGAATTTACAAGGTAATGAAAGGTTGTTGGGGAATTTAACATTTAAGGGGGGGGGGGGGGATTTACAAGGTATTGAAAGTTCTTGTGGAATTTCTTTATTTAAATGGAGGTGAATTTACAAGGTAATGAAAGTTTGTTGGAGAAATTTCACATTTAAATGAAGGTGAATTTATAAGGCAATGAAAGTTTGTTGGGGAATTTAACATTAAATGGGGGTGAATTTACAAGGTAATGCAAGTTTGTTGGGGATTTAACATAAGATGGAGGTGAATGTACAGGATAGTTAAGGTTTGATGGAGATTTTAACATTAATGTACAAGATTATGATGGTTTGTTGGAATTTTAACAATTAAATGGAGATGGATTTACAAGATAATGAAGGTTTGATGGAGAATTTGACATTAAACAGAAGGTATATACAAGATAAGGAAGGTTGGCTGAGAAATTTAACATTAATGAAGGTGAATTTTAAGATAGTGAATATTTAATAGGAATTTAACATTAAACTGAGATGAATTTCAAGACAATGAAGGTTTTGATGCTATACGGATGTTCGTTAAGGATTTTACGTGAAAATGGCATAGATGAATTGAACATTAGATTGAAGTGAACGCTCAAACGCATGCTTGATGAATCGAGGTGAATGATGAAGGTGAATTGAACATCAATGCTTAATGAATATTGCGGTTATTACCATTTTGGGAATGAATTTTAACATCAATTGGAAGGATATTGTTATTGTTTAACAATGAAAGAAAAGGGTATGTTTCTGTAGGTGGTGGTAAGACGCCGTGTTCTATTATTGTCACTTTCTAATAATGACTTTGAGGAAAGGTTCACCAGCGGAGAATATGGCAATGATTAAGAAGCTTGGAGGCGATCCGAAACAAGAGATATTTGGAGCTTAATTTGAAAGCTGACGTCAAAAATAGGATAATGTTTCAGGACATGATTGCCTGACGGAAGGATTTTTAATCATCAACAGGATGTCAAAAACTAATTAGGGCAGCCTTTGGAAACTGTTAGAAAGATATATTTAACATTGTATGTAGTCCACGAATGATTTTATTTTATCACCCAATAAGTTCTTCAATAATTTTTTTCCCTTTTATGTATCTTCAGAGCCGCCTCCTATTTTAACAAACCGTGTAGGCGCCTCGGTGGCATAGTCGGCTTGATGTTGGCCTGCCTCCGCTGTGGACGCGAGTTCTATTCTCGGCATTCCATTGAGGCGTCAGATTGTGTATTTCTGGTGATAGAAGCTCATTCTCGACGTGGTTCGGAAGTCCCGTTGCTGAATAACCACTGGTTCCATGCAACGTAAAAATATCATACAAACAAACAAACAATTGGTGTATTGATGAAATATTCACACACACACACACACACACACACCGCGAATGCGTGATCACCCATAAAATAAATCGTCACTGTCAATCGTTATTCACAAAGATGAGATATCTATTTGCTGGTATGTATAATTAGTGTCGGTGTCCTCAGAAAATCTCGGGCGATGAAAGGACTTGGAGAAATGAATAGGACAAGGTTACTTTTACCTCTTTCATCTGGTTTGGTGTGTATGATGACTTATAGAAGACTGTAAGAGAATTTGAGTGAGTTATATGTTTAAATATCGCTTTCGAAATGACGACATTGAAAATCATGCGTAATGAATACAAATTCATTTGGCAGTGAACTTTTTACTGAATTTTTTTCTTAGTAATTGAGATTGAAACTGACTTTAGGGATCACTTTGGAGAATGTAGTAAATATAATTTTTAATAAATGCAGTTCATGGTATCGCATGTATTTGTGATATGATATATGATATATGATATATATATATATATATATATATATATATATATATATATATTTATATATATTATAGTGTGTGTATTTATGTATGTGTATCAATGTGTCTGTGTGGGTGGGTGACAGATGATATTGCTTGTGCTGTAAAAGAAATATTTATTACGGGATCGAACGTAGCATTCCAAATGAAAGCCAGAAAGACCCAGTTTATCGGACACGTGTAAAGAAATAGTAATTTCGTGATTTCGTGCGACAGCAGTTGCGTTTTTGAACGGGCGAATAACAATGAAAATCTTGAAATATCCCGACAGTAAAAGATTTCTCTCTGTACCAAAGTGGGTTTTGCAATTGGACACCTGTTTGGACACCTGCTGCCGGTGTCCATTTTTTTTTCCCGAGTGCCATGTTTATTGTATACTTATATATCTTGATGGTGAAATATTTGTTTATTTGGTTGCATATGCGAGAAATTGCGTGAGTTTGGGGCTTCCAGTTACATTCGAGGATCTGTTTGGTCAGTGTTGACTTATTGTATTTTTTATGTTGTGGTGAATTCTGGTTTGTGTAATGGGAAAAGTTTTGATTGCGTTGAGGTATGATGATGATAATAGTATCAGCAATGTATAAAGAACTGTAAACCCTTATTGGGGTCCTACTACAAATTATCCTCCTCCTCCTTTTTTATTCATTCCAAAGTCACCTACTTAATATGAGAAAATGTGACATCGTCTTGAAGCATATTCAGGATTTGAGCCCCTGACATTTGGGACGCCAGAATTCCCTAGCACCTTGATGCAAAGGAATTTTGCTTTTACATCGGTGAAGGACTCAGATCCTAAATTATATATATATATATATATTGTGTCTTCACCTTTTATTCCCTCATAATATATTTCTCTTCCCTGTATTCTCACACACACACACACACACTATACTTACTCCATACTGTAATAAAATATGAAACTTAATCAAAACTGGAACCTACTATAACAGTGCTAAATGATATAAATAAATAAATAAAAAATTATTAAAAAGAATAAAAAAAAAAATTGCCTCACGTAGGCCTAAGCCGGCTCATAGGCCCATGAAAACATAATAAATTCCACATTGATCAAGAGGAAAGGGGTGTAGTATATAGGTTGTAACTGACGGACAGATATGGTGGGTTACTTTGTGTTGACGTATGTGCCTCGCACCCTGTCAATTTCGTGTGAATAGTGCGTCACGGGGCGTACGTAATTTGCACCATTGCGTGTCCGATGCGTATGCTAGAAATTGAAAGTATATTCTGATTATTCGAATATTTGAATATTTGAATATTTTAGTCATATCCATGGCGCGCGTGCATTTTCAAGAAGGTTTATTTTTTTTTTTTTCTTTTTTTTTTTTTTTTTTTTTTTTTTTTTTTTTTTTAGTTATATACATTTAAACTTCAATTTGATACAGTTTCAACATGATGTTTCCTCACCATCTGAAAGTAGAAATGCGCTATGTAATACCACCCTGACGAAGGTGATATGAGCAGTCTCTCTCTCTCTCTCTCTCTCTCTCTCTCTCTCTCTCTCTCTCTCTCTCTCTCTCTCTCTCTCGTCCGAGGCACCTGTTTTACTGTTATCAAGGCAGTGTACGTGCAGTGAATATCAGATGGTTTAAATAATTGCATATGTTTATTCTCTTCTCTCTCTCTCTCTCTCTCTCTTCTCTCCTCTCTCTCATCCTCTTCTCTCTCTCTCTCTCTCGTCATTTATTATCTTTGTTTGTTCTACCGATTTATAGAAAATGGTCATTATATATATATTAATATATATATATCCATTATATATATATGTATATACACACACACAATATATATATATATATATATATGTATGTATGTGATATATATATATATGTGTGTGTGTGTGTATTATATATATATATATATATATATTATATATATATATATATATATATATATTATATTTCATGAACTTTAGCAAGAGTGTCATACCAAGACATACACAAATGAGCCAATAAGCCGGTATCAGCAAGGAAACGAGTAACTGAAAGCCACGTCTTGCTTTTAAATGCTGAAATGAATGTAGAATGAACCTTATACCCCTTTAGGAACACACTCTCTCTCTCTCGTCCTTTATATACAGACAAGGAAGGTAATTTATTGGGGTAGTTTGGGTACAGGTAGATCATGTACGGTTTGTGGGGTATATCCTCACAACAAGATTTATTGTCACTTTATGCCAGGTTTCTTCATAGTATATCCCCAAAAAGATATGATTTATTGCCCGGTTTCTGCATATCAGTATCTCTCTCTCTCTCTCTCTCTCTCTCTCTCTCTCTCTCTCTCTCTCTCTCTCTGTATGTGTTGTTATTTCAGATGTGTTTTAGCAAGAGTCCGTAACTGTCGTGGGCGATGACCATAGTTGATGGTTGATTGACGCAAAAATGTACCATGGCGTCACAAACCATAATTGTTTTTGACTGATGTCGCAAATAATTAAAATGAATCTGTTTCAGAAGCCGGCTTTATATCCTTATAAATATGGAATTGAAATGAGTGAGCACAAAATTTTGAATTACGCTACGACTAAATGTTGCAGTATATTGATATTTAGGAATAAATCGGTTCGTTGTTATTAATTTTGTATTATACGCTTTCGAAAATAATGTTAATATCCGCAGTCATTTCAAATTTAAGTTACTACCGATAACTCGCTTAGGGAAGCTGTAATAGACAAGCCGTTGAAAATGGTACAGATTCTGGAATTATGTTTTTGTGCGATTGTCGACGAACATCGATTACGGAAATTATGATTATGGAATACGAGCTTGATGGGGCGCCTTATGCTGCGCTGCCTGTCGTGCCTATCTAAACCCCCCGCTCCCCCCAAATGGGGCGGACAAACAGGTTTTCAGGAGGAAGGTGGATGTGTCATGCCTCACCTGCCTTCCCCGCACAGACGTGTTTGCAGGCGGAGGATGGATGTTTCATGTCTCCCCGACCCTCCCGATTCCCTTCTTAGCCCGGCCCCACCCGGGACGGACAAACAAGAAAGATCCATTCGGATTTTATTATTATAAATAGATAGTTGATCATCATTAACGCGAATGTATGTGTTAGAACTCGGTGAAAAATTCCCGTTTTGAGTTTTAAGACTTCAGATACATCAATGATGGCTATATATAGAAAAAAATCAAAAATTTGTATGGTGGTAAATTCCCATCGGAATCATTTTCCCCTTGAGTAAATCATTTTTTTTTTTCCTACATTTTTTCGGGTGACCCGAAATAGCCCGGGCATTGACACACGGCTCTTGCCTCTTATCACACAATTTATGTGGGTTCCGATAACACACCCAACCCCATCACCCCACCCTTCCTCACCCATACCCAATCTCCTCCTCCTCCTCAACCTCGAAGCTTTGCTTTCATTTGATCTACCGTAATACTATTCTCCTTGCATCTTGTTACATTTTGATCTGTTAATTGAATTTTCATTTCTCAATAAGCAAGATCATATTTTCTTTTTTGTATTTCCTTTTATCTTTTACTTCTTGCGAAGTAACACCTTATTCTTTGGAAGCTTTCAAGTCAATGGCCCTTGTGATGGGCTTGTTCCTTATGAATAGGGTTCATCTTCTGATTAATAATAATAATAAAAAAAAATAATAATCTAGAGCTCTTTTATAAAATAACAGAAGGGACTTCTCTTCGAGGGCAGGTCACACAAATAGAGCTCTCTCTCTCTCTCTCTCTCTCTCTCAAACTTTATAGCCCTTTCACGTAATGTAAAGAGACGTTGGGATA
This sequence comes from Macrobrachium nipponense, assembly GCF_015104395.2. Classification (NCBI taxonomy): domain Eukaryota; kingdom Metazoa; phylum Arthropoda; class Malacostraca; order Decapoda; family Palaemonidae; genus Macrobrachium; species Macrobrachium nipponense. The sequence goes on from NC_087219.1 coordinate 40,249,580, forward strand.
CAATTGCATGAAGCATTGCCTGAAAGATAACAAGTGGGATTTCTTTTAGGTTTAGAAAGCGCCGTCGTGTTGGAGATAATTCGATAAGTCAACGGTTTGGGTGGGTGACTTTTTTTTAAAGATCTTCTGTGTTCTCATTATTTTATTACTTTTCTATAAGTTAGGTTTGTTATAGCTGCGCAAAACTTAAAAAGAGATGGTACTCTTATGCCGGGAGATATATTTTTAATTCGGTAACTGAAGCCATTGGTTAAACCTTCATTGATGTGCTTACAGGTTTGGTTTCAATATACATTAATACAATGAATCTCAGTTTAAATTTTGCATATATTTGTGATAGTTTTATAACTAGTGTGATTTATTTTATAAGACCATCATTGATCATATTTTTTTTATAAACTAAGATTTGGAAAACGCATGGAAGACGATAGCCTAATCCGATTCTCTGGATAATTCGTCTTCTAAAAGTTTGATTAATGAGTCATTTTTGTGCAGCTCTCGTGTCTTTTTCTGGATGTGGATTTCCATTCATTGGCTGTAAGTATTCTTTTGGTAATTCATCGGGACTTTGGATGAGCTGAAGTGTAGGAGACTTAATAAATCAATCGTTAAGTGATGTATCTGTTGGCTTAGCATCCAGTGGCATGTCTGTTTTCTAAAAAGGTAAAAATCGCTCTGCTGTTTTCATTCTTATTTGTCTTGATTACTTACGATATGGGACAGCGATGGCTAGCAAGTATTTAGCAAGTATTCGTTAAAGTTTTACCAGAAAGGCTTAGGTGGACTAGGTTGTAGCTTGGCACTGTTAATTTTACGTGGCCTGTCCAATTGTGTTTGGCATGAGAAGATTTCTACCAAATGACAGCCGAAACTCACTCTCTCTCTCTCTCTCTCTCTCTCTCTCTCTCTCTCTCTCTCTCTCTCTCTCTCTCTCTCGTCAGTACTGTCCTGGAGGAAGACTCCAATAAGAACATTGAGGCAGTCAGCGGTACTTTGCCTAAGCGGTATTGGATACGAACTGGGGGGAAAAAAATCTCTTAAGAAGGATTACTGTCTTATTCTGGGGTCATAAGTTTCCTTCTCAACTTGAAATCTCCCCCTCCCCCCCCCCTCCCCCTTCCCCCTGCCTCCTCTTTCCCCACCTTCCCCCCCCGCCCCCCCCCCTTACACCACATTCTTCTACTCCCCTTATATACCTTTTGTTCAAGATAAGGTTGAATGGAGTGGGAGAAGAAAAAAAAAAGGTGGTAGTGGTCACTTATGATGATATGAACGAGTTTTATTCTTTCTGTAGGGTGGTGGTGGTGTTGTTTAGGTGCTTTGCTTGTGGTGGTGGTTTAGTATCTTGAGTTTATAATGTACAGTATTATTATTACTATTCAAATAATATGCAGTATTATTATTACTATTGAAAGAATACCCTTAATCTCATGAGTCAATAAAATGGAAAGTAAATCCACAGTAGTATGTTTGTTGAATTTTTTATATGTAAAGCAGAAAACTTTCTGCTTTATATATTTTAAATAACAAAATCAACAGACATACTACGTTGATTTACTTTTCCATTATTATTATTATTATTATTATTATTATTATTATTATTATTATTATTATTATTATTATTATTATTATTATTATTATTATTATAGATTGTGTTTTGCTGATATCATTAGTTATCATTAAGTGTGTGTTCTAGAATTGAGAAAAACGTGTATTACTCATGCCCTGGTTATTGTTGATACTGGATGAAATGTTTTAGAAAATGCATATTTACATAAATGCGTGTATCGTAAATTTATACCCGCGTGTAAACTGTACTCATGTATGTTTAAAACTTAAGTTCTCGCCTCACAATGCACCGCTTTTAAAAGTCGGTTATAAATGTATCATATGCAAAACCGTACGATTTCCTATCCCCAACTTGTCTCTTGAATGGCTACGTATTGTCATGAAGGATTTCTCATTCAGCTTTTGCAAAGCGTCGATGTATTTGTGCTTGAAGTCTTCACTCCTGCCTGGAGTCCTCTTGAGAGCGTTGGTTGTTGTCGTTCCGTTTCCTTTATCGCCCTGCAAAGGACTTTTAAGGACAAAGGACTTTTCTCGCCTGTTGAAGTTTCTTTTATTAATTTTAAGTGTGTGTGTGTATATGTGTATATATATATATATATTTATATATATATATATATATATATATAGATATATATATATATATATATATACACACACACACACACACACACACGAAAAGAAATAATTTTTGGTACTTCATTATATATATATATATATATGTATATATATATATATATATATATATAATTTATATGTGTTTGAATTTATAATATATAATATAAACACACACAAACGAAAAGAAATCATTTTTGTTACTTGTATGTAACCTAGATCTGTGTTTGGTGAAAGGGAGAATGGCATGTGGAGAGACAGAGAGAGAGAGAGAGAGAGAGAGAGTTACTACCATTTGCATGAGAGTGAAGAAAGGCGTGTTCACGAGTGGAACTCGTTTCATGCACGTTCGCGTTACCTGGGCCTATTGTCTGGGTCTGGGGCTAAAGAACGGTGGTATGCGGAGAGGCTACTCGAGTAGACCTCTGAAAAGGAAAAAACTTATGCTGTAAAGGAGGAGCACCGACGTGGATTTTTTTTTTTTTTTTTTTTTTTTTTTTTTTTTTTTTTTTTTTTGACAGATTTTGTGATCACAAATACTTACGTTGTGAATTTAGTCATTTTATGTTAATAGGAATGGGATTAACGATTGATTGATTTGCTTGAATTGGCTTTGCAACGGCGTAGTTTCGTTGACACTTCTATGAGAGGGGATCTGTAATTGCTACAGAGAGAGAGAGAGAGAGAGAGAGAGAGAGAGAGAGAGAGTTCCCTTCTGCTTGAAGAAAAGAGTGCAGGGGGGGGGAAGGTGTCTGTTTGCACTATAGGTATCTATACAGCTGAGGAGAAGAGGCCCCCCTCCCCCTCCCGGCTTCTCTTGGTCTGTCCTCTCCTCCACCAACAAAGGCCTCCGCCGTTCACCGAAGAAATCTGTTGTACTAATAAAAGGCTAATAAAAGGCCTATAACTCGAAAGGGGGGGTGGTAGGTATAGAATCGATGGGGAGGGGTGAAGGGGATGAAGAGGAAATTGGGCTCGACTGCGACAAAAGGCGAAAGAAAAGGGGGAGGGGAAGAGAGGGGGAAAAAGAAGGAAAAGAGAATAAAAGGGTGGTGGGAAGGAAGGGGATCGCGAGTGAGAGTCGTGGAGGAGGAGGAGGAAGAGGAAGGTGGAGGGGTGGGGGAGGAGGTGGTAGGTGGTGGCTCAGGTAAACCAGAGCGGAGCATTGATCCGCTGCAGCCTCTGCGTCACCTGATCTCTACTGTCCACCACCGCCGCCGCTTCTGCTCCTGCTCCTGCTCTTAAACTGCTACTGCTACTTTCCCTACGTGTCCTGCTGCTATCCCCATTTCCCCCCCCCCCCCCCCCTGCTCCCACCTGCTTGGTGAATCCTCAAGGACTTTCCTCTCCTGAAGGGAGTCGCCCTCCGAAGGTGAACTTCAGGAGGCTCATTCTATTCCGGCAGAAGCCTTCTCTATATATCCGCTGCAGAAAAGCAGCCCGCCCGCCCCCGCACCCGAATACAGTATGCTCTCTCTCTCTCTCTCTCTCTCTCTCTCTCTCTCTCTCTCTCTCTCTCTCTCTCTTTGCTGTGCGCTGTAACACATCAGTGTTGTATCTATGCTAAGTGTGCTCTCGCTCTCTCTTCTCTCTCTCTCTCTCTCTCTCTCTCTCTCTCTCTCTTATATATATATATATATATATATATAATATATATATATATATATATATATAGAAAGATAGATAGATAGATAGATATGATGTAATCTGTTAATGATTCGCCAGGCTGATGAGCGAAAAACAAAGTACTTCTGAGGATAACTCGTTATCTTGTATGTAATTTCGAGAGTTTTAAGGGCAAATAGGTCTCTCTCTCTCTCTCTCTCTCTCTCTCTCTCTCTCTCTCTCTCTCTCTCTCTCTGTCAAATTTATTAGTTATCCTCTTTTAGCCGAAATTGTGGGAGGGTGAATTCAGGATGGACGCGGTTTTTGTTTCCTCAAATAAAGCTCTTGACCACTACTATACAACTAAGCTTGGGCTAGGAGTGGTGGGTGAGTGGTAGGTGCCTCTGTTTTAGGCTGTTTTATTTCCTTTCTATTTGCATTTTTACTGCTGTTACCTATGGTGTTGTTCCTGCAGGTAGTATATTCTTTATTACTTAATACTACTACTATAGTAGATTCACATCAACCGTGCATTTGATATCTAGGCCAGTCCCTTACGACGCTCCTGATTGGCTGTTGATAAGCCAATCACAGTGCTGGAAACTCTGTCTCTCTCGAGAGTTCACGTAGGAAGGATCTATGTTCCACATCTCCTGAGGTATACGTTTTTCAGGAGAGGTGGAACATACATCCTTCCTATGTGAACCCTCGAGAGAGAGTGAGAGTTTCCAGCCTTGTGATTGGCTTATCAACAGCCAATCAGGAACCTCGTAAGGGACTGGCCTAGACATCAAATGCACGGTTGATGTGAATCTTCAATAGTAGTAGTTGTAGTAGTTAGTAGTAATGAAAATAATAAGAATTCAGCCTATAGCATATAAAATTCTGTTTACATATTTTTATACTAATTTTCGTGAAAATGTGTGTGATTGGAATTTTATTTGCATGCCCTTTTACCCGTTCACTTTCCTCCTTCATCCTTTCCCTTTATTTCCAGCTAATGCTTCCTCTTACTTTATTCTTTCCATTCTTTCCTCCTCCTTTGATTCGTTCTACTCGGTAATGCTTTCCTCCCTTGGAATTCTTTCCTCTCACTTCCTCTTTTCATTCTCTCCCTTTGCATCCTTCCTCTTTTTTTTTCTCTCTCTCTCTTAAATCCTTAACCTCCTCCTCGCCTTTTCCTTTTGGCAAATCGCCATAAGTCTCTCTCTCTCTCTCTCTCTCTCTCTCTCTCTTTTCCTGTCACAGTTTCCCCCCTCAAATTCGTAACTTTGTCTTTTACCCCCCCCCCCCCGTCCCTTTCCTCGCCCTCCTCCCTTGTCCATCCCCTCTCTTACCTAAACACCCCACCCCCATCTCGGGTCTTCACTTTATCCCAACCGAAGGTATCAGTTGAATATGAATTTATCTTATCTGGGGATAATACCTAACCTCTTCTTCCCCCTGCCTTATTCCCACCCCCCTCCCTCCTCCTCCCGCCTCCGCTCTCCCCCTTTCCTCCACATCTTCCTTCGGCCTTTCCCCATGTGGCGTGAGGGGATTTTCATCCCCTGGCCTGGTTTAGTTTCAGGATTTTCCTTTTCATACATTTCCTGATATTGTCCGGTCGGTAGCGAGACACCTCCAGGAGGTATTGGAGATGGTCCTCTTCTTGTTGTTGTGCCTTGTCGCTTGCACGGCAATTTTTGGGTTGGTCATTTATTCTCTGTATTCAACGGTTTTTTTTTTTTTCTTTTTTTTTGTATTCTCTCCCACTTCTCTCGGGGATCTCTCTCTCTCTCTCTCTCCTCTCTCTCTCACTCTCTCTCTCTCTCTCTCCAGGGCTTTTATACTCGTTGATTCTCTCTTCACATTCCAAGTATTCTCTCTCTCTCTCTCTCTCTCTCTCTCTCTCTCTCTCTCTCTCGTATTCCACTTACATCTGCAATTGATGCTCCGTGGGAATTACCGTTGCGCACAAAAAGCTGCATGCAGTGCAGACTCCCGTCGGAAATGATTACGACAAACGGTTAATCCCCCCCCCCTCCCCCCTTTCCCCAAGCAAAGTCCAATTCCAGCTGGTGGTGGTAGAAAGCTTTTGCAAGGGGGGCGGCGTCCGCTGTGGTTATTTTCCAAGCTTGCCCCCAGGTGGGTCTCTCCTGGGGAGGGGGGGCCGGTGTTAGTGGTAGTGACTGGTGTGATTTTTAGGGTTGCGCTACATTCCTGCTCACCCCAGCTGGGTTAGTTTTAGAGGGGAGTGGTCAGCTGGGGGTGGGGGTTCTGGTGGGGGAGATGGTTTCTTTTCAGGTTTAATTTGCGTTTACGGTTTGTGGAGATTTTCGGACGAAAGGAGCGTGTTTTGAATTAACTTATTGATACATATTTGAAGTTATGATGATCGTAATAACAATAGTAACAGTGGGAAAGTAAATGTTATTTCAAATATATACAGCAGAAAGCTTTCGATGACCGTGTAGGTCATCGAACGCTTTCTGCTGTATATATTTTAAATAAGAAAATCAAACAGGCATTAGTACTCTGGATTTACTTTCCCGTTTTATTGTCTCGTGTGATTGAGTTTTCTTTGTAATAATAACAGTATTAATATTTATATGACACTGTTTAAACAATTTTTCTGGTCCGGTGTTTTGGGAAGGAAGGAGGGCTTCGGTGTTTTGGGAAGGGGGGAGGGGTTATCTGGCATTCATGTTTCCCTGGTCATGCATACGAGGCAGCGGGGAGAAGGGGAGTGAAAGTATTTACAGCCTGGCCAATATGGGCACAATTTCTTCCCTTTGTCTCTATAAAATCCTCTCGCAGGCGGGCATGTGTACATATGCCACCCTGGAGCCTGTCCTGTTTTGCAACGTCAGCTCGGCAAGTCTGTTACCTTGGTATGGAAAGTGGCTGTCAGCACTTTCCACTCGAGCGTTCAATCATGACGGGAGAGGAAGCAAGTTGCTTTCACTTGATGCTTGCAAGCAGTTTTGGAGGGGGGGAGGGGTTTGCCACTTCAGTTTCACGTTGCTGCATCATCAGATGGTTCTTCGGTGCTAATTCTGCTGAGGAGTTGCGGTCTGCGTTTGACCTTCATTAGTTTCACGTCGTCAGTTTTGATGAGCGTGCTCGGTGTCATCCAGAGGCCGGTGGGATGGGCGCTTAATGTCTTCGAATGAACCTCAGGAACTTCAGTGTTTTGTTTAGGAAATGTACATTGTTGACTTTGTCTCATAATGGCAATCTAATGGCTTTAACCCGTCCTTGCTTGAAAGAAGTATGACATAATCAAATCCTTCTTGATGCATGGAAGGTTATAGGAGTCAGTGCATATGTATCATTTGAATCTCTCTCTCTCTCTCTCTCTCTCTCTCTCTCTCTCTCTCTCTCTCTCTCTCTCTCTGACATCATGCTTGATAACCTGACAGTTTCGTGAATGGTATAGCTGAATGACGAAATGTCTTAAATAGGCTAATGATATGATGTGTATTGTCTGCACTGTAACATAAGTCGGTCTTTTATTGGCGTTGATTCCTAGTTTTGTTAATATTACATGTAGCAATTCCATATCCTTCAAATTATATTAATTATATTATATATATATATATATATATATACCATATATATACATACATATATCACACAATATATATATACATTTATATATAGTTTTTAAATGGAATTTACATTAAGTTACTGATATAGATGGAATGAATATCAAGATGGGTATAAGACGCATAACATATTCGTGTTCATACATTCATTTGTGGGTATGATATTTATGATGTATTCATATACATACATTAATTTATGGTAACACGAACAGCGAGATGATTGCAGTTGGGGTGTTCCTCAGCCCTAATGTTCATTGAAATTGTCGCCCTTACGTCATGCTTCAAGTAGGAACAATTTAAACCAAATTAGGGCTTATTATCCATTAGACAAAGTTCAACAACACAGTAGCAATTGATGACGAGATCTCATACTACACCTCCCCCTTTCCAACGCTCCTGTTCCTTCTCCCCCTGCCCCTTCCCACGTTTCCTACGCGCACAACACCCCCGAGAGAGAGAGAGAGAGAGAGAGGGGGAGATGGGGGACGGTTGCCAACGCCCCCTCCCCTCTTTCCAACGAATCGTTTTAAGGCTTGGGATGATTCTTGGTAGATGCTCAAAAGAACATATTTTATCTCTCTCTCTCTCTCTCTCTCTCTCTCTCTCTCTCTCTCTTTCTTTCTTTCTTTCTTTATTACAAGTTCTTGTCCGTACAGCTGTAAGACATGCTAGGGTAATTACTTCATCAAGAGTGTTGAACACTGTTCCCACGGGCATCTGTTGTGTATGACCTAACATTGTTTTATATAATAATCGAAAGTTGTGCAATATAACAGTTTTAAAATATATATTATAGTGTTGAATCTTCCCCTTTTTTTTCTGTCAGTCTGCTTTCATTTCTCTGGGAGTGCCACTCAGATCCCATGCTAGTCAGTGAGCTGGATGACAAATTGCATGCTTAAGTAGCTTCTTATTGTTTATTATGCCGCCGTTTTAGCGGCAGAACACTGGACACTTGTTAGTGTAGTCAGTACAGTTGGTGAACTTAGGTCATTTGTCTTTGTAAACAACACAACATATTAAGAATGTGACACGCTCACTTTTGTGGACCGCCCTCTGTCGCCTTAATAAACAGGAGGGGAAATATTTTTTCATATTTTTTATTGTTATTTTTTTGCAGGCGGCTTCTGCTACGGATGAAGTTTCCCGTAGTTTGCTGCAGTCGTTTGCAGACAAATCCTTTTGCAATGACCGCAGCTGTGTCCATCTTTTTGACGTTTACCCATTGTTGGTGGGGGAAGGTGGGGGGTGGCGGGGGGGGGGTATAGGGGTGCCAATCGTGAGAAGAGTCAGGTGGCCTGGGCTTAAATTTTTGGCCCTGTTGTTTTTCCGTCGTGATATTTGTACCGAGGCACCGGCCAGAGAATGGTCCAGGAATAACAGTGGCTGCTGTTTGGGGGGTCAAGAATAGGTAGGAAGAAGTGGAAACGATTAATGTGGACAGAATGCATGTTTTCGAGGGGGGAAAGAATAGGAGAGGAAGAGTGGAATAAGATTATGTGAGAATGCAGGTTTTCAGAGAGAGAGAGAGAGAGAGAGGAGGATATGTTCAAAGTGCATTCCCTGGGGTAAACACGCTAAAATAACAAGAGGAAAATGTAAATATGAAGTGCAGAACTTTTAATTGGCGTATCAGATAAGGTTTGAAAGCTTCCTAAAACGAACTACATGATATTATTATTATTAGTGAATATGAATAAATGAAACATATTTGCGTAAGTACAGGGACAGTGTTTATCATCAAGGTTTGTTATATATATATATTATATATATATATATATATATATATATATATATATATATATTTATGTTTATTTTTTGACTCCGTTCTTTAAAAATTTGCTGCTCAAGTTCATGGCCTTTTGGCTTGTTCTACTGTACGTCTTGTATTAAATTTTCAACCCTTTTCACTTATTGGACATGGAATTTTCTGCCTTACTCTGTTTTTCTTCTATTTTTTTTCTTTTTTAAGAGGTTCGTTTGTCCTAACCTAAGAAGCGAAGACTATAGACAGACATGAATAGATGTACTAAGAGAAGTAGGAGTGTAATCAAAATGTTTTATCAGAGAGAGAGAGAGTGTGGCTGCTTTGCAATTGAAAAAATTGGCAGAAACATTTAAATATCTCACCTTTTCATCTTTAAGACACCCTTCAAAACCTAACAGTTATTAAAGGGAAACACTGCCTCCATTTGCCCTTGTCCCACAACCTTCAATCCCCCTCCCCCCCTCCCCCCCCCCAAAAAAAAAAAAAAATCCCCCCCAAAATCAGCCCCCAACCCAAGCCCAGGGCGTAACTCTCCCGAGGTGACGCAAGGAGACTTGAGACCATGATACCTCGACGGCCATAACAAAGGGCCTGACACTGAAGAGGACGCCAGAGACGTGGAAGATGGGACTTCGCCGACGGCAGATAAATCTCCCGTTGAAATAGCGACAATGAGGAGGAAATGGAAAGAGGGGGGAGGGGGGGATGCAAAACTTGAATTCGCGGATGTGGCTTCTCACAGCATATCTTTACTATGTATAACTCCATAAGCGGCCGGCCTCCTAGACAGTATAATTGAACAGTGGGGAGAGGTAAAGACACGGACAAAATAATAATAATAATAATAGAAGCAGCAGCCATAGCTATTTTGGCAAACCTCTTCGGTGTTAGGTTCCCCACGTGTGTGAAGTGATAAAGAAGTAGAGAAGAAAAGGTTGTAAAATGGAGGTTTGAATAATAACTTAAGCGGTACCGTACCGGTAACAGTGAAGACTTTATATTAGAGCAATCCTTCTTCAATGTTTGTCGTGATCTGTATTGTTATAACCCTCAGTAACATTAGCTCGGTGACAATTTGTCCATTGAAAGATTGATATGAAAGGTAACGATGTATGCCCACTGTGATAGTGTCTTTGAAAAGAATTTGACCACTAATGAGATTATGTTCGAATTTTCTAAGAGGAAAACCCCCTCCCCCGCGCGCGCACACTTTCTCTCAAGCATTTGTTTAATTTTAGTGAATAATTTAGAGTCAGTTTTGTATCTGAGAGCATTGTCAAAGCAGCCGACCGCTCTCCCCTTACTCGAACGTGTAGCATATTGCGAAGAGAGAGAGAGAGAGAGAGAGAGAGAGAGAGAGAGAGAGAGAGAGAGAGAGAGAGAGAAGGGGAAATAAATTCTTTTGTTTGCCTTATAGTGGGCGGATCAGACCCAAATGTTTAGAGAAACGGTCTTAATAAATTCCTGCTTCTTCTCGATGGGGGCCTTTTATATATCAAGTTTGAGTAATGATACCCCTTAAGAGATGGTTCTCAAAGGTGGCACTCAGATATGGCACGCTCTTACACGATTCATTTGTACTGGGGATCTCTCTCTCTCTCTCTCTCTCTCTCTCTCTCTCTCTCTCTCTCTCTCTCTCTCACCTCGAACTGTCTCATAGGAAACTGAAGAATATTGCTGCTTGCCACGGGACCTCAAAATCGCCTGTAGTGTCATTTTTCTTTCCTCCTCCTCCTCCCGTCTCTCTCTCTCCCGGTGAAGATGTTACTACTGCTGTTTTCGATCTCTCTCTCTCTCTCTCTCTCATCACTCTCTCACTGCTCTCTCTCTCTCTCTCTCTCTCTCTACGCCGTGATTGTGTGACATTTGGACGTCTGTGTGTTTGTGAGTGTGTGTCTTGGCTCGGTGTGTGTGTGTATGAGAGAGAGAGAGAGAGAGAGAGAGAGAGAGAGAGAGAGAGAGAGAGGGGGGGTGGGTGGTGATCTCTATACCTCCCACATGATATAGAATTTCGGGTAAACCAGCTTTAGTTTCTTTTGAGGGTATTAAGACAGGATGCTGTTGAACAAGGCTTGGTGCACTTTAAATCTCGAGATGTTTTCTTTGGGGGTTTGTGGCGCTGATAAGAAGATGGGCAGCAACATGAAGATTACATGTGCTTGTAGTTAGTTTGTCTTATTACTTTTTTTTAAAGAAGAGATGGTTTTGATAAGAGATGTAAGCGTGGAGATCATCATAGTTGTAAAGTTATTAATTTTTTTGCCTGTTAAAGATATGATGATAAAAGTTCTGTAAGAGCTGAGGCCACGAAAGCAAGATGGTTTCACTGATTTGATTAACATTGACTTACATGTCATGATGGAGACTTCGAAAATTTCGAGCACTTGGGACGAAACATGGGTTATAACAGAATTGCTGTATAAGAGATGCACATAAATTCGAATGAATATTACATTGTAGTTTTGGGTTATAACAGAATCTGCTGTATAAGAGATGCACATAAATTCGAATATTACATTGTAGTTTTGGGTTATAACGAATCTGATTGTAGAAGAAGAATCCACCATAAATCCGAATTTATACCATTGGTTTTTATAAGCCTCCTCATTCCTGCCACTGGGTATAGAGTTTCAGATCCGCCTGCTGCTCTCTTTCCATCTCGGGGATATTAAGGGGCGGGCGGAAGGAGAGGGGAGATCACGATGATAAACGGTTTGTTTGTGGGGGAGGGATAGTGCCACGTAAGTGCCACCGGAGTGCCAGAAATACCCTTAAGGGCAGTAGTATCTCGTTTAGTGTCGGGTTGTTGTCTGGGAGCAGGTGGTGAGAGAGCAGAAGAAGAGGAGGAGGAGGATGCTCAGTCGCAAGTCGCCCTCCTCTTGCTCGTGTGATGTGGTGGTGATTTGGCCAGCACGGTTGACAGCCATCTTTTTAAGGGTGGGCGGGAGGCAAGGCTTGCGGGCGTGCGCTTTTTTTTTTTTTTTTTTTTTTTTTTTTTTTTTTTTTTTTTTTTTTTTTTTTTTTTTTTTTTTTTTTTTTCCTAGAGATATACGTCTTAAGGTACAAAGCATGGAGTGGGTACACAGCCTTACGTACACCAGTACATACGACTCCCGTTGGGGGATGAGGGGTTCACGACCCCCGTGGGGGTGGGTGGGGTGGGGTTATTTGTGAGAGGGATTGGGCAGTTGCTCCGTCGTTGACTCTCAGGAAGTTTGATGCTTATGTCAGTGTGGAAGGTGGGGGGGGGGGTGCGCTTTGGAGTAGCGTGTCACAGTGTTAGCCCCAGACAGAATGGCTGGAGAAAGAATGATCTTATTTTTGTAAATATCTATTCTTTGGGTCTGAAATTTTTTTTATAGATTAATTTGTTCCAAGATGTAAAGCATCATATTTTCTCTAATGCCTGGTTGCAGCGTTCATTCTACCCCTAGGTGCACCTTTTTTTTCACAAACAAATCATCTTTCCATTTTAAATCTTGCTGTTCAATCCCTGTTTTAAGTTCATTTTGCAGCTATGCGAGTTTTCTCCCGATTTCAATTTTGCCTCTTTGTACCCTATCTCATTTTCTTGATCTTTTTTTTCTTTATCTCTGTTTCATTTATTTTCTTGATCTCTTTTTTCCACTCCAACTCGCTCTTTACTTTTGTCTGAAGCACTGAGTGGCTGAAAGTGCACCGGTGCTTGGCGTTAATAGCCTAATTTGCGCGATTCATTCATTCATACGTTCTGTGAACTATAAACTACATGTTTGTGATTTAAAAATATACAATTGCGTCCAATCCGTTTTTAACATGGCCATGTGTATTGTGATACAGTGACATTTCAGAAGTAAGCAAAATCCTTTTTTTTTTTTGTACTGATCGGATTACATACAGGCAAAGTGTTATATATTTTTAGAGCCCTCTTTGTTTCTCGGCGCATTCAGGATAGAAATTCATCCTATTAACTGAGCTTAATATACATTTGTCCAAAACTAATGGTATTCCTCGGCTGACTTTTGTGTCTTGAGAATAGAAGTAAACGTTAATCAGATTGTAACTTGATGCCTAGAGTCCTTTTGGTGCCCAAAGGAATATCCAGCAATTCATTTGGCACTGAGAAAGATACTCGGCAATCTCTGCAGTCCCTAGAGAGGTTCCTAGCAATTCTTTTGGTGATTAGGAGGATCTGCAGCAATTACTTTTTTTTTTTTTTTGGCCAATAGGGCGTCCAGTAATTCCTTTCATAATGAAGATGAATGTTTAGTTATTCATCTGATACCTGGAAGGATGTCCAACAATTCTTTTATACCCGGAAGGATGTCCAACAACAATTTCTTGATGCTCTGAAGGATGTACCAGAAATGATATCCAACAATTTCCTGGTACCTGAAATGATGTCTAACAAATCCGATTGGTACCAAAAAGAATGTCCCGCAACTCCTTTCGTACCCAGGAGGTCACAGTAATTGCACGGCTACCCTGAATGACATCCAAATGTTCGGCAGTAAAGGGAGCGGACGAGGGCTTCCCAAATTGCTTGCAGAGAGGATGGTGTGAGGAAGCGCAGGAGGAGGAGGAGAAGGATGAGGAGAGGTAGGTGGTTTGAGGAAGGGGTTGATTATCCCCTCATCCAACACAAGCAGGAAGCCAAAGCAGGAGGAGGAGATGATGCTAGTAGTGCTGATAAGAGAGCGAGAACTCGTAGGTAGTGAGGATTTTTTTTTCTTTTTATAAAGATGGGAATTTGTATTTGATTTGGTTGGAAACATTCTTCTCGCGGAAACAGCTGGTTGGAACTATAGTAGTTACCTGGCCGGTTGGAACTGGTTGTTGACGAGGTAAAAGTTGTATGCTACCTTTAAACGAATGATGTCGATGGTAGCGTGTTTGCGGGCACTTACATGGATTTCTACTCAGTGTGTATATTCACACACACACACACGCGATGCGTTGCAACTCGTTTCAACATCAGCTCAAACAAGAACAGCAGGTTGTTATACAATATGGAAAAAATAAATAACTCCTCAGACCACCTCTGTAAAGGGTTGGGCCCCCTAAATCCCCTCTCCTTCCTCCCCCCCTCCCCAATACTCCCCCCTCTGGGATGGTACCTTGTGCCCGAAACACTTGTTGCTTTTTCTTTTTGTTTGCGTCTCATTTCCACATTTACTCGTCTGCAGCTATTATTGTCGCCTTTAATCAGAATGTGCTAACGAAAAGTCTTGAAGGAGGCCAAGAGGCGTGGGGAAGGGGAGAGGAAGGCGACCGGGGGTCGTGGGGGGGGGGGGGGTGAAGTTTCAACACTGGCTTCGCTGGCCCCTTTTTTATATCTCGGAACAAACTCTAGCTGACAGGTATATATTCCATCATAAATCTCCTGCGAGATTACGAGATCTTATCCTCTCTCTCTCTCTCTCTCTCTCTCTCTCTCTCTCTCTCTCTCTCTCTCTCTCTCTGAAGCTGAATAAACTCCAGTAGTTTGCGAATGAGGACATGAAAGGGCTGTCGTTCTGTGAAATTAATGGAAAACCGGGATTTGCCCCTCCATCCTCCTCCTCTCCCTCGTCTCCCTCATTTCCCTCTCCCTCTCTCTCTCTTTCTCTTGAAAGAAAAAAGTCTGGTTACGGTACTCAAGTAGTTGAGAAAATAAATGAAATTGTCTTGGTGGAAGCAGGAGTTCTAATTCTTCTTCTTCATATTATTATTATTATTATTATTTTTATTATTATTATTATTATTATTATTATTATTATTATATTATTATTATCATTATTAAAATCCTCATAGTAGCACTAGTCTACAAATGTAGAAACAAATCCACAGTTATGTAAATGTACATATATTAAATTTAAAAACAGCTGTCCTTGCTGTTTTTAAATGTAATATATATACATTACATAACTGTGGATTTGCTTATTATTATTATTATTATTATTATTATTATTATTATTATGATTTTATTAAGCGAAAATGGAATGGAAGGAAAAAAAGGAAGCAAAGGAAGTACGAACGGAAACCTTGACATATAAATACCCAATGATTATAAGTATCAAGGTAAATAGAAGCCAAAGTGATGAGTAAGCAAAGTTGAAACTGGGTAAAACGAAGGAACTTTTTGGCGTGAATGCCAGGTGAGTAAGCGGTATGTGTTAGGTGGGGGGAAGGGGGCGGTCGACGAAATGTATGTGAAAATCGAGAATGTGTGACAGGATTGCTTGCACTCAAGCATATCCCAAGACAAATGCAGTGTTTGAAGACGTTTCCCTTTCGTATCTAGCCATTAATCTATGCATCTATGCAGCGTAGTGTTTGTGTGTGTGTTTAAGAGAAGAGAGAGAGAGAAAAATGTTTTATTAGTTTTTCTTATGTTTAAGGGATGAGAAAGGAAATGTCTTGTCGGTTGGTGTTTTTCCTAAGGAGAGAGAGAGAGAGAGAGAGAGGAGAGAGAGAGAGAGAGAGAGAATTTTCAATAACGTGAGTGCATCAGCGGTTCTTTCCGATGTATCAAAATACTTGCGGGTTCATTTACGGCGTACCTTAATCGCATAACTCTCTCTCTCTCTCTCTCTCTCTCTCTCTCTCTCTCTCTCTCTCTCTCTCTCTCTCTCTTCCTCCATGACAGAATGTATGAGGCATTCGGATACGAGGCAATTACTCCTTATAACTTCTTGGCACGCGTATGTGGCACAGGGATGGCAATTAGTGAAAAGGAAGTAAAAGAAAAAAAACCATACACGCGCTCGCAGAGAGAGAGAGAGAGAGAGAGAGAGAGAGAGAGAGAGAGAGAGACAGAGAGAGAGAGAGATAGTCAAGTCAAGTCTACCCAGTTGATTTCATTAATTCTGGATCTGGCTATCAAACCACACACACACTGTATATTATATATATATATATATATATATATATATAGATATATATATATATATATATATATAATGATAGAGCATGTCAGTGCTGGAATAACACTAGAAAAATCCTATATTATAATAAAATTGAATGATGAAACTACTCTCTTGATATCAAGGAATACTAAACTTGGCACCAGTAAATTTCTCTCTCTCTCTCTCTCTCTCTCTCTCTCTCTCTCTCTCTCTCAGAAGCAAAATTACTCCCAATCCCCCCTTCGCGTATTCCCTTCTGCATGCCAGGTAAATAGTGGACCGGTATTCATTCAAGATATTTGCTTTTGGTCTCCTCGCCAAGAAGTGTGATGTGTACCAGTCGGTGAGGTAAGACCTCCCGCGGGGGTGGAGTGGGGATGGTGGGTTAGTAATGATGGGTGTCGTAAATACTTATCAAATCATTTTTTCCGTATAATTATTTTAATGGTTCCAGTGATTACGAGGAAGGTTATATTCAGTGATTGAGTCGTTCTTTCCGTATAATGCATTTCCTTTTTGTTATAGTTTCATTGATGTTAAAGAAGATTATTAATAACTAAATTGATATGAAGGTAGATTATATTAGGGTTCAATGTTTCTTAAGGTTCTATGTTTGTTATGTAGGTAGGTATGGGATGTATAGATGTTATTGCTGTGCCCAAGACGTCTACCAACTCCTAGGTACCGATTAGGGGATTCATTTGTATTGTAGATTTTATATATATATATATATATATATATATATATATATATATATATATATATATATATATATAGCTAATATGTAAAAAACACTGTATCGTGCTTCTAAGAAATCAATAGAGGGATCCACAGTAATATCCTTGTTTATCTAGATATAACATATTTATGGTAAATATATACAAAGCTTAAAGCTTTTGTCCATCTTCCTGTGGACTTGCTTAGTGATCAGGTCCACAGGAGGATGGACGAAAGCATTAAGCTTTGTATATATTTCCATAAATATATTATATCTAGATGAACAAGGATATTACTGTGGATCCCTCTATAAAATCACGTAATGTTTTTATTAGGTTTTCTTAGTTCTCGCATCGTGATTAGAAATTAATTTCTCGATATAATATTGTTTGGATCCCACAATAAGCTGTAGGTCCCGTTGCTAGATAACCAATTGGTTCTTAGCCACGTAAAAAAATATATATATCTTAATCCTTCGGGCCGGAGACCTAGAAGAGCGGTTAATCAGCTCAGTGGTTTGGTTAAATTAAGATATACTTACTCAGTTCTCGTGATCATTTTTTATTATATATATATATATATATATATATATATATATATATATATATATATATGAGAGAGAGAGAGAGACTTCCGTACAACAGGCAAAAGAGTACTTATCTGTGTAAAAAAAAAAAAAAAAAAAAAAATCCCAGTAAAATTGATATATAAGGTTGGCGCTAAATAAGAAAAAGAGAGGAACACGTCAATTTTTTTTTCTGGATAACATACGAAGCTTCTGGGGATTACAGTAATTAATACAAGTACATCATTAAAACAAACGAGTGTACGCCCCTTGCGACATTAATTCGGGCTGGCAAATCACGAATTTGTCATGGAGTCTATGATGGGAGCAGAGATTGTGGGTGAATCAGAGAGAGAGAGAATTTTAACGTGTGTGACGCATTGGCATATAGGTATGGAAGGCCGATTACATCATAATTGATTAATTGATCTCTGGCATCACACATCAAACCAAGGGGGGAAATTGAGAGAGAGAGAGAGATAATAAAGAAGTTTATTAGGAAGATTCGAGTTATGGACAGCGGAAAGAGAATGAATTCATCAGTGCTACGTGGGTGTAAACAAATGAACAAGTCGAAGTTTCCAAGAAAAGAAAAAGAGAGAGAGAGGGGTGGGTAGGTAGATGATGGGTACCCCGTTGTTTTTGGGAAAGTCTTACGTGGCCCTAAGGATTTATGATTATGTCTCCTGCGTCTTAGAACAACGGAAAGATGCATTACGTCTCTTCAAGAGGCATTTATGAATCAAGTTAATGGCTGCAGATGAGCCCGCCTCGGGAAGGGTGTCTCAGAATACTCAGGTAAACGGGGTGGGGTGGGGTTTAGTTCTCTCTCTCTCTCTCTCTCTCTCTCTCTCTCTCTCTCTCTCTCTCTCTCTCTCTCTCTCTCTCATTTCCCATAGTTTTTAACTCGTTTTCAGGCGAGGTAGGAACAATTGTTGCATGTTCCTTTATACCCAGTCGACTCTCGTTTGCTGGGGTAGGCGGGCATGTACCTGGTCGTCAGTCGAATGTGAGGAACGTGGAGTGAGGAGTCGCTGTTGGTGGTGAAGGAAAGGTGAGAAGAATTAGGGAGATATTTAGATTATCTATTTATACTATCATAGCATGATTAACAAGAGAGGGCTATGCCATTTAGGTCCCCTTCACACTGCTGGTTTTGAGCTATTCATTATTGGATTATCTCTCTCTCTCCTCTCTCTCTCTCTCTCTCTCTCTCTCTCTCTTTCTGTATACGGTGAAGGAATTTCTGATGTGTAAGTTGGTTCACAGCGTTCCATTCTCTCTCTTGCTCTCTGTCCAGTAAAAAAAAAATATATAATGAGGTGTGTCGATGCAATCTCTCTCTCTCTCTCTCTCTCTCTCTCTCTCTCTCTCTAGTGAAGGAATCTCGTAATGTATAGGATGGGTTCCTTAGATGTCCTGTGAAAGAAATTTACAATGGGCTCTCTCTCTCTCTCTCTCTCTCTCTCTCTCTCTCTCTCTCTCTCTCTCGTTTGTTTTCTGGTTTTGCATACAGTGAAGGAATCTCGTAATGTATAGGATGGGTTCCTTAGATATCCAGGGAAAAAAATTAGTTAATTTCTCTCTCTCTCTCTCTCTCTCTCTCTCTCTCTCTCTCTCTCTCTCTCTCTCTCGTGTCAGTGCGCAGGCAAGTGAGCGCTCTGGGTCGCGAAAACCGTGTTGGCGTTAGGGAATGATGCGTAAACTTGGCACACGTGGCTGGGAGCCCTCACCAGGGCTAACCCGATATGTTCCTGCTCTTGGTTTGTTTCAAGATTCAGGCAGGGGAAATGATGATTGCGGCGTTTGTTTGAGTTTGTTAGCGTTTGCTAGCGTTTGTGACTGACTGACTGACGGTGGGAGGTAATGTCAGTCCATATAATATATATATATATATATATATATATATATATATATATATATATATATATATATAATATATATATATATATATTTAAATAAATTCTTCTGTTAAAACAGGATACGTCCTTAAGCATAAATGGCCCATTAAAAGCTTTAAAACCAAACTTTTAGTGGGCCTTTTATACTTGAGATATATACCTACATATACATTCATACATACATATATATATATGTTGTGTGTGTGTGTAATGTAAGCATGTG
Source organism: Macrobrachium nipponense (assembly GCF_015104395.2). Taxonomy (NCBI): domain Eukaryota; kingdom Metazoa; phylum Arthropoda; class Malacostraca; order Decapoda; family Palaemonidae; genus Macrobrachium; species Macrobrachium nipponense. The sequence goes on from NC_087219.1 coordinate 40,268,996, forward strand.
TACGTAGTTTAATGTAAGGTAACAAACTCCACCATGCCATAAAGTATAGAAGTCTGTCTCCACTCACACATTATTTATAACCTTAGAATTCTGGTTCAGTTTGCTAGAGCCGGAGGAGCAGACCAGTCTTCATCTCTGCTTTTGGAAGTTTATGATATATAAATTCCACATAACTGTTGCAAGTGTGACCTTTCTGTTGAAATATGTTAAAGGGTTGCTTTGTATTGAAGGGATTATGAAGACATCACAGTAATATATATTATATGAGCGTGTTCGCCTTCTTTTGGAAAATTAGGCTTCTCATAGTTTTACTGTTGCACGTGTTTGAGTGCAAAATAGCTTTACAGAAGGTCTCTCCTCTCTCTCTCTCTCTCTCTCTCTCTCTCTCTCTCTCTCTCTCTCTCTCTCTCTCTCTCTCTCTATATATATATATATAAAATTTATATATATATATATATATATATATATATATATATATATATACACCCTCACTATCATAGATGGAGTGAAATACCTACCAACAGAGTATCTCTCTCTCTCTCTCTCTCTCTTTACACACACACACACACACACACACATATATATATATATGCTATATATATATAGCATATATATATATATATATATATATATATATATATATATATATATATAATTAATTATATGAGAGAGAGAGGCACACAGACAGACAGACAGACAGAGTATTTCACTCTTTCAATTTCTCGATCCCTTGGGCAAGATTTCTTGGTTGATGTTACACGCTGTCTCATTAGCTTGGCTTTATCTTTCTTTATCCCCTTATTTCCATTCTCCCCTCCCCCCTCCCAATCCCCAGACCCTAAAGTTCTAATGCCCTCCCTTCCCCTCCGTTACCCCTACCCCTCACCTCTACCTATTTTAGCATTTGTCGCTGTCACGCAGGGATGAGTTGATGCGTTGCCCCCTTCCCTTCACCCCCGACCCATGGAGGGGGGGGGGAGGTCGATGTCCCGAGATGTGTAGGTCTCTTTAATTGCCAGCTTTCGTTTTTGCTCTGCTGTTGAAAAATTAAATATGTATGTTACTTGGCAGACTTTTTTTTGTAGAATTCTGTTGCAGCTGCTACGTCAGGAGAATTTTTGGTCTTCTTCTTCTTCTTCGTCTTTTTTATTTTTTTTATTTTAATTTTTTTTTCAGGAAATTTGCTTATGCCTGAGGACACTGCTGTTGTTTCCAAAGGAGGTTATTCTTAGGGAAGATCCAAATATTTTTTAGTTTTCTGCAAAAGAAAACCATTGAGATGGCTCTCTGTCCATCAGCTCTTTCTTTCTGTCCGCCATCAAATCTTAAATCTACTGAGGCTAGAGGGCTGTAAATCGGGATGTTGATCATCCACCCTCCAATCGTCAGACATACCAAATTGAAGCCCTCTAGCCTCTGTAGTTTTAATTTTTATTCCGGGTGAAAATTAGCCAGACCCGTGCGACTAGCAACGATTTAAGCCAACTACCACCGGACTATAGAAAACTCGATTGCGCCGAAGAAACTAAATCTCATTTTTTTTACTTATTAATATTAATCGTTGTTTGAGGACACTAGTTTTGAGAAATGTTCCTCCGTGTTTTACGTCGAGGAATAGGTCAAGTTTTACCGAGATGTCAGAAGGGTTCTTCAGAGAAATAATGGAATTTCTTTAATGAGAACGTCGAAGGTTAAGTTGAGGAAGAGTGGAGTTAGTATTAACTAGAAGGGCTCAACCGTGAGAAATAAATTAAGAGGTTCGGTTGGATGAGTGAGAAATTTTCTGACTTCGAGGAATAGGTCATCTTGAATTTTATATATTGTGCTTTTGAGATGAGGTGATAAGTGACAGTATGAGGTTGTATTGCCGAATATTATTATTTAGCCTAAGCTTCCATTTGTCTAAAGGTTGGTTTATGGCTTCTCCTCCATTGACAATTCTCTTGTGGCTTCCCTCACTCTGTTTCCCTTTCGGAATTCTCTCCTCTCTTTCTTTTTGTTGTCCTCTTTCTGTTTCCCATTTGGAATTCTCACCTCTCTCGCATATTTTTCACTGCTATAATGTGTTTTTTCAGGGCCAAAATAGATAACGGCAGGTTACCCCTCCCGAAAAGTAATCCCAGGAGAGCATCATGCATCAATAACCATCTAAAAGCTGAAATAAAGTCATTTTAAGGTCTAAATAGTTAGAAGGAGATAGCTGTAGCGTGGTTGGTTAGGTTCTTGGCAAGGGATGTAGCAAGCGAGTCACTTCGGCGTTCTTGGATATTTGTTTTCATTTATTTCTTGGAGTGTGTGCATGTGTGTGTGTGTGGGCATCTTACTTATTTGCTTGTTCGTTTGTTTGCTTGCTGTCTTTATGACGACTCGGAGATTTATTTTGGTGGTCAAGTCGTTGAGGCTTTTATGAGTGCGGATGTCAGGTTGTATATTATGTTATTATGCGAGTGTTTTGAGCGAATTTTTCATCTGGGCAGAGGCAGTATTTGTGTGTGTTTGTTTCATGGTGGTCTTTAGGTGTCGTAGATCGCATCGGGTTTTATTTTTATTTTATTTATTTATTTTAATATAAAAGGAAAAAAATATTTGTGTGCGCGCGCTCCTCAGGGTGGTCTGAAGGTTCGTTGCTTGCATCAGCGACAATAACCTAAATGTTGTGACGCCAGTTTTAATAGGCACAAATTAAGCAATCAACCAATCGATCGCATCGGGTTTTAAAACGCACCCATTCATTACATTGAATTTAGGCGGAAATTTCTGCTCAATTTCGGGTTGTTCAAACCTTGTTGAATTGTTGCGGGTTTCAATATAGTATCGCTGGTTTTTCTGGTAAGCCCGGGATGGGGGACAGGGGAAAGGGGGGGGGGGCGGGATTTGTGATTCGGTAACTTTTACTCCCAACCGATGTCGCGTTATGAGAGTTTGACCTTTCAGTATTAGAGTGTCTCTTTAATTCCCTGCGGATATCTTTCAGCAGATTGAATAAAAAACCAAAGTTGGAGATGAATTAAATATAATCTTCTTCAAAGAGTAGATTATAAAGTGAATGAAAACCAAAGTTGGAAATCATTGTAATATGATCATCTTCAAAGAATAGATTAAACTAATAGATTAAACTAAGACCAGAATATAAAGTAATTGTTCTTACGGGGATGCAGACCTTCGCTTTCATGAATGAAGTGCCTCGGCGAATGTCCGTATTCGGCTGTTACTGACAAGCCACCCCCTCCCCCACAGAAAAAAAAAAACAAGCTTCTGGTGGGGCCAGGTATCCCTGGACCTGTGTTGGCCTCTCTAGGCCATTATAAAAGCAAAAACTTTAAGAAAAACACTAAATTGATGAGAATCGCCTTAACTCTAACATGGGGGGGAAAAATTGAAATGGAAGGACGACAAAAATCCTAACGGGTAGGCCCTGGTATCTCTTGGCCTATGTTGGCCTACCTCGGGCATTGCAAAGAAAAGATTTTAAAAGCAAGAAATGCCCTTCGAAAATAGCTTTTTCTCTGACCAAGCTAACAAAATTGTTATCGAAATGGATGTACCATCATGCGAGACGGTAGAAATCCTTCCTTATCGCGAGCGTAATCTGTAATCACTCGCATCAGCAGTAGATGATCTAAGGTGTCTCCGAGAGATAAGGATTTATACCCTGGGCGTTGGTGCTGCTTTTATCTCAGTCTCACAGGAAGCTTCCTCCTGTGTGAGCGATTTGACTTGGTCGTTTATCTCCGAAACTCAGTTGTTCACTTTCATTTAAATTGTGATTTTGGTACGTAGTAGTTAGTGGACTTTCTCTAAAAAAATATCTGTTTTTATTACCTTTATATGTATATATATGTATATATATATATATATATATATATATATATATATATACATATATATATATTATATATATATACACATATATATCCTTCGTGGCTTATACCTTTACTCTATAATATATATATATATATAGATATATATATATATATATATATATATATATATATAGATATAGAGAGAGAGAGAGAGAAGAGAGAGAGAGAGAGAGAGGAGAGAGTAAAGGCATAAGCCACGCAGGGAAAGTGAAACACTGGAGTAGCTGTAAGATCTTTCAACTCAACGTCCTTTACTTAGCGGACGTTGAGTCGATAGATCTTGCAGCTACTCCAGTGTGTCACCTTCCTTCGTGGCTCATACCTTTATTTACTCATTTATCACGTTCCAAGCTTTCGTGATTCAGTTATACATATATATTGTGTATATATAATTATATGTTTATATGTAAATTTTCTAAGAAAAAAGTTTTGTGTGCGAGCGCGTATGTAACTTAGTTCGTAAGGTTAACGGTTGAAAAGCTGTCACTCTAGAGATGTAACGAAAGGTATAACAAGAAGCCCAGTAATGTATATGTCAGTTTATCCCTCTTAAAAAAAAGTGCGTTATTGGTGTTGAATGGTCACTCATCGGTCCTTAATTTCCTGATATATTTTTAATTCAAAAGCACCTGGTGGGGTGGATTCATTTTATTTCTTGGAAGGAAGGGGAGGAGGGTTACGCCATCTTAGTGAGATTTTATGATATTTGATACTCGGTATTCACATGTCATAATTTCGTGATGTTATTGGATTTGGATAAGACTTTACCTGTGACACATTTTATATCCTCTGTTCAATGTTGTTAGTTACTTGGTACGTATAACAAAATCGAAGACTCCGATACATTCCAATTTGTCTTCCTTTGTTTTATGTGTGTGTGATCTTTATCGAAACATATGGCAACATCATGCTGAATTCAATTTCCTGTCTGTCTCTGTTACATTGGATTTATTCAGGTTGTACCCAGGTGAATAAGACAAAAACTCCGGTGCAGTCTGAAAGTTTTATTCATTCTTCATTTATTGAAATGGATGTATTTTGAATCTCTACATTCAAAAAAATCGACTCCATTTTTCTTCTCTTGCATTGGAAGCATTTAATCTTTTACAATGGTGGGATTTTTAGTCTTCTAATTTCGTATCCTTTTCCCTTATAGAGAGAGAGAGAGAGAAGAGAGAGAGAGAGAGAGAGAGAGAGAGAGAGAGAGAGAGACTCGTCTCATCCTCCACTAACGAAGAAGCCAGCAGCTAATGACATTTCCGTTACACAGGAGCTACCAAGAGGGCTGTATTGCATTAAGGTATAAAGGGAGAGGGGGAGGGGGGTTAGGGAGTTAAGGCGTGGCTATGGAAGGTTGGGGGCTGGGGAAATGGGTGAGGTGGGGCCGGGGGGAGGCCGCTTGTCGTCGTGGTCAAATGCGATCGTGTTTGCATTACTTCCAATTACGATAAGCCCTGCCTTCTGTTATTCCTCATTACGTCTGTTAACCCCCCTCCCCCCCTTTTTTTTTTGTTATTGGGGAGGGGGGGGGGAGGACTTAGTGGTTGATTTTTTAAGGTGGTTTTGGGGCCAGGAAGTTGTGTGTGTGTGTGTAAGTAAATGGGAAGGGGGGATTTTGTGAGGTTATTTTTCTAATTTTTTTCAAGGTACCTGTCGGGGGTTTTACTCATTCATGCAAATTTAGGAAGGTGGCGGTGGTTTCTTAAGTTGCATACGTGCGCGCGCCCGCGTGCTCTCGAAGGGTAAGGGGACGGGGGAGTCGTGTGTGCGAAGTTTATGCAAATGGCAAACTTTTTATTATCTTGGGTGGTCGGCACAAGGCGTTTTTAACAGCCGGTGGTGTCGAACAGAAATCAACTGGAGACAATGCATGGCTTTGTACAACTCGAAATTGGGGGTGTCCAGCCTTTAATTTCAATGTTCCGTGGATGTTCAGGTGGGTGCTTACCTGTTATGAGAGTTTGAATAATTCCTGAACATCTTGGCAAGGGAGCCAGGCCGGGGGGTTGGGTGGTGGGGCCGTGGGGTGAGCGATGTTGAATCCTATTCCTAAGTCTGATTTGATAGTGTCCCTTTCAATAACTATTACGAGTAACGTCTGGAGTTACAGAAAGGAAGGACTCTCTCTCTCTCTCTCTCATCTCTCATCTCGTCCCTCTCTCTCTCTCTCTCTCTCTCTCTCTCTCTTCTCTCTCAAGTGACCCAATAATAAAAAACAGAAGATGAAACGAAGATGGGAGACGC